>NC_134710.1:393583031-393835531 GCF_043290135.1 Rhipicephalus microplus | reverse complement strand
ACACCCATAGAGAACACTGGCAGGGGCATCAACACGCGACTGCGGAAACATCGCTACAATTTTACGCAGATCAGTCATCTTCAGAACTTGGCTACTCACTACAGCTGGTCGGAACGTCATTCACAATCTCATTGCACAACCATTGTCTCGCAATCTAGGGATCCTATACTAGAGAAATCATGAAAGCTTTTATGGTGTACTGGTTTGGCTCTGATGTGTGTGAAAGAGCACTCACCGTAAATTCATTTACCTGACGATAAAAATGACCCTAGACATCGATACACGCGAATGGTCAATGCGCATTCCGGTTGCTGTCTTGAAGTGTTAAATTAAATTTTAATGTGAGAAGGTTCATTAAATCGGCGATTTGCTTTCTTTCTCTAAAAGTTTGTTAGGCAGAAATTCAACCTTTCAAAGCAAACTGTAGTCAGGAAAAACTTTTTATCTTTTTGAAGGAAAAAGGCAGGGAGGCTGTTTCAACGGCGCCGCAGTACAAAACACTGACTTGAATTATTTTAACGAAAACTTTTCTTAACCATTAGATCCAGCGACCAAGGCTGGATACTGCACCGGCGAAGGCCTCTTCAAAACAGCGGAATGCCACTAGTGAATCGGAAACATCACGCATGAACCTCAGGCCAAACGCACTGCTGTAATGTGTAATAAGCAAGCCATCATACCTGTTATGCTACCGTGCCTTTTCATTAATATCCCCGGTGTTGCCAGGAGTAGTGCGAGGCGGACACTATCATTTCCACCAAGTCGAACCACTTGTGTGTCTAAGTAGAGCACTACAATTTTCAGCTAATTCTTTGAATACACGTCCCATCTTTTCTTTTATGAACGATTCCCACGACGAGAGAACCAACCACCACTTTCTTATTTCCTCACCGTTCATAGGCATCTACTACAAAGTAACGTGACAACTCGCCCGACAAGCCACTACTGGGACAAAGAAAGGCAAATCAGGCGTCATGGTTTGCCAAATGTGACCTTTTGAAGGGCAGATTTAGTGATGCAGTTTTATTAGCCCCTGTAGCTTTTATATGCTACACAGTAAGCGTGGTACAGTTTTACAACGTAGCACTTAAATGACGCCGAACGTTGCAAAGCTGCGCAATTTCAAATCTAGGGGCAACAAAACGCTGTATATACCACCTCCACAACTTTACGTAACGTATTTGCAAGATTTGTCGCGCAAATATGTGTGTGAGATTCTGCTGGTGCTTAGGAAGTCTGTGATTATATAGCCGAGCACGTAAAGAGCCCACGGATGGAAATGTGATGAATTTGCACACTGAAAGTGCGCACTTGTTTTCACCACTTTTGGTGCGTGTAATGTCAGCCTAGTTTCGACACGAATGCTCGTATCAGAGCCATTGTTACCTTTAGCGACCATACATCGTTATGATATTACGTATAGTTACCTCGGACACTTGCGTATGCCAGTCATTATACTAAATGTTTCGTTGAAGCGTTTTACTCTGCGAGTGCTGTAACGTATAACTATGGGGAATCGCAATGCTCAAACTGGCCTGAGTGATATAGCTCTTTTAGGGGCAACGCGAAAATATTTGGTGTGCAGATTTGTTCGCGCGATGTTGAATTCATTTTTTCCTTGGGGTGAAAGTAGTGGATACACCTTTTTTCCGACGCTCAGTGCGATTAAGTATCTACCTATAATAGCCAAGATAGCGGGCAAAAAAAGTAGACAGGAGTGAACAAGCGGGAAAAGTTCTGAATGTGGAATAACAAGCGCAGATCTTCGACGTTCACAGAACGTGGTACCGCTACACTCTTAAGAAAAGTTAGTGAAAAGGTAGCAACTGCAAGGAAATAGGTAGTAACTGCAGCGGTTACTACCTTTCTTCTGCCGTTACTAACCTTTTGCTACCTGTTTACTACCTACCTTAGTAAACAGTTAGTAACTGGGATGAAAGAGGTAGTAACTGCAGTCGTTACTACCTTTCTTGCCCCTTTACTACTTCTTTGCTACCCGGCTTTTGACTACATATTCAAAAATAGTGTGTTAATGCGATTCTGATAATTTATGAGAGGAATTGTCTCGACGTATTAAAATTAAACGGAAAAATGACGCAGAAGGTATCCATAGATCAAGAAAATAATTTTTGTTTTAAATTACGCAACCTAGATATGTAAACGTCGTTCTGATATTGTCGAAACGAAGAAGTACAAGTTAACAAACCATAAGCAAGTGCTACACGCGTTGTAATAGACAATAACAACAAACTTAGTAAATTACAGCACATACTAACAAGACTGGCAGATCAAAATAACCAGACGGTCACAATCAGCCCCGAGGACAGTCACAGTTATTCAACTGCGGCGTGTCTCCAAATATTATTGTTTTGGCGCGTCAAACCCGAAAAACAATTATTACCTTTTAAACGCTGATATAATAGCCGTGTGAAGCATTCAAATGCACCGAGATGAAATTCAGTAGCTTGTTCCAGCCACTGTACTTAATGCCTTTTGTGGCTCTTTTATGATAAATTAATATAACAGATAATTTTTATAAGTAATGTTGAATAAAATTCTTGTGCTACGTCACCAAACACACGCAACCATGTAGTATATTATAGTGCTATAAGTTTAAATTAGTTATAATTCATCCTGAAACACACGTGCTCCCTTGTGCCAAACATGCCCCTGCAAAGTAGGGGCTATATATACCCCATGCTTACTTCTTACTACGGGTATACGTAAAAAAGTAGTGAACTTGTTCGGTCTATTCCTCTTTCGCATTCATTGCACACCACTCTTTTTTACCCGAAGTTGTCTGGTAATGAGACAATGATTGACCAACATTACCAGTAAAGGAATTGTCAAAATGAATGAACAAATACCATTCATCATCATCATCATCAGCCTGACTACGTCCACTGCAGCACAAAGGCCTCTCCCATGTTCCGCCAGTTAACCCGGTCCTGTGCTTGCTGCTGCCAGTTTATACCCGCAAACTCCTTAATCTCATCTGCCCACCTAACCTTCTGTCTCCCCCTAACCCGCTTGCCCTCTCTGGGAATCCAGTTAATTACCCTTAATGACCAGCGGTTATCCTGTCTACGCGCTACATGCCCGGCCCATGTCCATTTCCTCTTCTTTATTTCAACTATGATATCCTTAACCCCCGTTTGTCCCCTAATCCACTCTGCTCTCTTCTTGTCTCTTAAGGTTACACCTACCATGTTTCTTTCCATTGCTCGCTGCGTCGTCCTCAATTTAAGCTGAACCCTCTTTGTAAGTCTCCAGGTTTCTGCTCCGATACCCTTACTACTTTTTTTTCTTGAAACCTTTAGAAGCTACTATCCATTGGTGGTAACGGCTAGGGTAGCAACAGTTACTAAATGCTGGTCGTAACAGCAAAGGTAGGAACCGTTACCTCTCTCGTCGTTACTAACTGCGCTTACTGCCAGGGTTGTAACATATGTGACAAACTATTACTACCCCAAAGTTAGCAGGTACTACCACATTTTTTCTAAGAGTGCACTGTGAAGGCTTTTTCCGAAACTTCATAACATCTGTTAAGTTCTGGTGCAATTCTTCACGCTCCAGTCAATTCACCGCCTCGGTTTTTGCAGCAAAAGCTGTATATGGCTAGGAGAAACGAAAATCCGTTCGACCGCGCTGTCATGAGTGGTCTCTATGGTTACTCAATCAGTTACGTCGACCTCAGCGTCGTTCCTAAGCAAGGCTACGCTGTGAGGGACGTCGTCGCAGCCATGGGGCTGAGCCCACGCGCAACAGTTTCTCCTGAAACCTCCCCGCCGAGTTGGCTCGCCGATGTTAGACGCTTGCTATATCGCAGCGTTGCGGCGTCAATGTGATGATTGCGGGAGTGCGTTCGGTGGAGCAAACGCCCGCTTTTCGTGGAAGCTTCTACAACAACACATTGACTTCGGCTGCGACGTCTACGACCGCCTGTGGCTCAAGAACAACCACTGTGATGAACGCATTGCGAAATGCATTTAACCGCCCTTTACACCCCTCCATTACCGTGACCATGAGAGGCACAATGCGGAGCAAGTGAAATAAACACTGTGGTAAACTCATGTCATACATTTATCCAACCTTATTAAGAAAAACTACCATTGAACCAATAATTGCGGAAGGCTTCAGTGAGACGTCGGGTTGAACCCACTGCGAAACACCGGGGCCACACGTTTAAGCTTTCGCTGGTTAACCATTTGTACGGAGTGCTGTGGCGGTGACCTTTTTCCTCCTTTCCGTTTTCTACCTTTTATGTTTCAATGCTCTTTCCCCAATTACCAGCTAGAAGCTTTTTTAGCTCGCTCTCGATGAAAGGTTACCTGCTATACAAGTGCACTAGGATGCTTTAGCAAGTAATGGCAAATACTTTAACGTGACAGCGTTAAAAATATCGTTTCGCAGAAATTTCGGTGCCAGTTTCATTGGTTCTGAGAAAAAGGTGGTCATCTTATTCGGGACCGCGAAATTTCAGAAAGATGGAATTAAAATAAATATCAATAATAATAGCTTCCAGAGAGGTCGAACTCGGGGTGGTCGACTGCAAGTAGGTGTTCCACCACAAAGCCACGCTGATGCTTTGCACTGCCCTGAAAAAAAAGTCATATTATTATCATGTAGTGAAAGGAGTCTCCCTAACGCCTGTAATATTGCGTGACTGTCACAGGTCCCGTTAATTAGGGAGGCGATCAACGGGCTAATTCCAAGGGCCGAAGTATTGGCCCCCTGAACCGCACCACGAAAGCGTGGACAATTTAGAAGTGGTCCTATTTGGCGCGCCAGTGGACGCGGGCTGTGGCCCAAAGAACAAGTCCGAGCCGAGAGTTGATAAACAAAAGAAAATTATATTCTCAATAATGGCAGATCAAAACAATACACAAGTATGCACACTCCACAATAGTTGAGTACAATATGTCACCAATCATCAACGTACTACACAGTACAATCAGCCACACTCGAAACAATGGACACAGACAACAATACGCACTACAATGCAGTCGCATGCAGTGAACAACCAAGACACTTAAAGACTAAGGAGATAGAAAACCTGTTCAGTCCAAAGTTCTTGGAACAAAAGTCTGGATGATACTCTTCCGAGAATCACTCACTCAAAGTCCAGCGTTGTTGTCGTTCCGCTGCCCCCGAAGTTTCTCTTCCAGGAAACCTCGACTGCCCCCGAAGTTTCTCTTCTAGGAAACCTCGCGTCTTCACTTGGCCACCCTCCAAGCTTCAACCTTCTTCGCCGGAAACACGTCGGCTTCACACACGCAGCTGTTGCCACGCGCCTTCGCTCGATAGCGGTAGACACACGCTCTTGCCTGTGGCTCGAGCCTTCACCCCTCAGGTGGAAATCCTCTTCTTCTCCTGCTTTGTCACTACGGACAAAACCTTCGCCGACTACACGGCGGAATACCCTACGTGCTCTGGCGCTAACTTCCGTCTCCTCCTGATCTCCCATCTCGGCTGCTTGATTAAATACCTTCCGCGCAAGATTCCACAAAGTTCTCATCATTTCGTCGGCGCGATACGCAGCGAAGGCTGGGGAGAGGGCGAGACGGTTCGAAGGCCGTCCGCGACGGATGACGCAACCCGGCATCACCCCACCCCTTTCCATCTAGAAAGTTCGAGTACTTGCTCGAGCGCCGATGAGAAGAGGTTCGTCGGCGAACGCACGCTTCCGAGGGGAGAAGGACGCGCCCGGGGAGTCTTTGGATGCTTGTTTTCTTTGTTTATCGTTGACCTCTCGCCGCTTCGTCGCGAGAATCCGGCGGCGCGCCCTTTTTGAGCGCTCGTTTTGTGACACTGCCCCCTGTCACAGAACGAGCGCTCAAAAAAGGCGCGCCGCCAAATTCCCGCGACGAAACGCGGGAGTGACGCCGCGAGGTCAAAAGAAAAAGAGAAAAAAAAGAAAACAAGCTCCCCGGGCACGCTCCCTCTCCTCTCGGAAGCGTGGCTTCGCCGACGAACCTCCTCACCCCACATCGGCAGCCAAGCAACCACTCGAAATTTCCAGAAGGAAAGGGGCGTGGTCATGCCGGGTTGAGTCATCCATCACGGAGGGCATTCGAACCGTCTCGCCCTCTCCCCAGCCTTCGCTGGGTATCGCACCGAAGAAATGACGAGAACCTTCTGGAATCTCGCGCGGAAGGTATTTAATCGAGTGGCCCAGACGAGAAAGCAGGAGAAGATGGTAGTTAGCACCAGAGCGCGTAGGGATTCCGCCGTGTAGTCGGCGAAGGTTTTGTCGATAGGGACAAAGCAGGAGATAAAGAGAATTTCCACCTGAGGGGTGAAGGCCTGAGCTACAGACAAGAGCGAGTGTTTACCGCTATCGAGCGAAGACGCCTGGCAACAGCTGCGTGTGTGAAGCCGACGTGTTTACGGCGAAGAAGTTTGAAGCTTGGAGAGTGGCCTATTGAAGACGTGAGGTTGCCTGGAAGAGAAACTTCGGCGAGGTTTCCTGGAAGAGAAACTTCGAGGGCAGCGGAACGACAACAACGCTGGACTTTGAGTGAGTGATTCTCGGAAGAGTATCATCCAGACTTTTGTTCCAAGAACTTTGGACTGAATAGGTTTCCTATCTCTTTAGTCTTTAAGTGTCTTGGTTGTTCAATTTATGCGACTGCACTGTAGTGTGTATTGTTGTCTGTGTCCGTTGTTTGGAGTGCAGCTGATTGTACTGTGTAGTACGTTGTTTGATTGGTGACATATTGTATGCAACTATTGTGGAGTGTGCATTCTTGTGTATTGTTTTCGATCTGCCATTATTGAGAATACAATTTTGTTTATCAACTCTCGGCTCTGACTTGTTCTTTGGGCCACAACCGGCGTCCGCTGGCGGGCCAAAAAGGACCACTTCTAAATTGTCCACGCTTTCGTGGTGCGGTTCGGGGGGCCGATACTTCGGCCCATGGAATTAGCCCGGCGATCGCCTCCCTAATTTCCGGGACCTGTGTGACACCCCCCCCCCCCTTTAAGAATATTATCTCATAATATTCAAAACCACACAAACGAGCGCGAACAGTCCACACACTATCAAAGACTAACATAGTCCGTCGCTTATAACACGTCACATTCACAATAGATCACTCTGTACAATTGTACATTGTAATTCAATCTCACAACACATGAAATATAACCACAGGAACATAAGTTCAACACTCCATCACATATTCCAAACAATAAAAATGTACAAAGTTCTCTCATTACAACTATTGTACAATACTATAGATCACGTCACAGCACAAACACTTCGACACTTGTGACACAGGATAACACAATAACAACACAGCCAAACGCATTCCGATTTGACCTCAACACTTCTCCTAAGTACTTCGAGCTGCGCTTGCGCCCTTTCATGCGGTGCTCGCTCGATCTTTTGTTGTTTTTCCTCGTTTTGTTCCGGCGAAACCTTTCCACCGATGGTATCTGAGGCGGCGTCTTAGCCATCGTTGTCACTTCCGACATTGTTAATGAGTGATAACGTTCAACTGATCCTGTTCGGTCATTCACCCGCTTGTTCATGTCACAACATTGTGCCTGGCTGGCCGACATCGTCATGTTTACATTGTCGGTCAGTTGAGGTCAAGCCGACCTAAGTCCAGCTGCCCAGCACGTAAAATCATTCAATACGATCATGTTCTCATTCACTGTCTCTTGCGCCCAGGCTTCACCTTAGGCTCGAGTGAAATCCTTCACGCGATTGTTCTCTGCTGCATCTCGCAGTCCTTGTGTCGGCGGGGGCTCCATCTTCGGGTCTTCTCCCAAACATTCAGGATCATTCGGCCCTCGCGTCCCGTCGATGTTTCCGATAACGAGGTCGTACAGGGGGGTCGTCATGCATAGAGCAGAAACCTTCCCGCTAAATTACGGGGTTTCAACCTCAATTTCTGCTTCTGGAAGCATCCGAACCGTACTGTCAATTAGGCAAACCGGTTTCGTTTTGCCTGTTAACTCACTTTCCCGCACCAAATTTCTTCGCACGATAACAGTGGAGCAACCGGTATCTCTTAACAGCGTAACCTTTTTGCCCGCAACTTTTCCAGGCAGCGTTGGCATTCCCTTCGTAACACCGGTTGGCTGTTTTGTCATTACAGCACCCACAATAGGAAGTTCATCTCCATTTTTCAACTCTACGAATCCGTTGGTGACGTCATCAACGGTTCTTGGTGCCACTTGTGCACAGGATACCTGGTGAGTTTGACTCGCTCCGTTACGACATGCGTCTGCCTTGTGCCCAACCTGACCACGTTTGAAACATTTTACAACCGTGGGGCTCGTGAAGTTAGTTCGGCAGTTGTTAGCACGGTGGCCCACTCGGTTACACAGAAAACATCGCGGAATGCTCTCCGATGCACGCTTCTTTTCTTCGGGACCCGATTTCTTCGAATCTTCAGGACACTCCTTCTTGACCTTGGCCAAATTAATGCCACCTTGCGCTTCCAAGAATTGATCAGCTAATTCAAGCATGTCTTCAAGTGACTTCGCTCTCCTCTCTTTCAAGTAAAGCGACAGGCTTGGGTAGCCACTAGTAAGAAATTGTTTTCTAATTATGAGCTCTCTAACTTCATCGTACTCCTGCGCTGTCCCTGAAAGTTCAATCCATCTGTCGAAATAATGGCAAAGTCGGGCGGCATACTGCGTAGCCGTCTCACCATCAGCTGGCTTTCCTGTCCGAAATCGGTCCCAGAATGCTTCCACAGTAAATCTAAATCGCTTCAGCAAAGCAGCTTTCACCTTTGCATAGTTGGCTGAATCGGTCGGCGTCAGCCTACCGTACACACTGAGCGCTTCACCACTCAAGCAAGTACTCAAAGCAGTGACCCATTGATGTTCCGGCCAATTCTGACTCCTTGCAATCGTCTCAAATCTGTGAAGGTACGCGTCAAGGTCGTCCTTCCTCTCATCAAACGCTACGAGCAGCTTGCTTGGGTTCAAGCGGAAGCCGTGGTCCTCCTGTTCGCTGCTTTCAACTCTAGCTTGGACCGGAGTTTCACTTCGCTGTTGCAAACGGAGCCGCTCGAGTTCCATCTCGTACTGTCGCTGCCGTTCCCTTTCCTCTTTTTCTTCTTTCAGCTGTCTCTCCTTTGCCTCTCTTTCTTCTCTCGCCCTCTCAGCTGCCAACCTCTGTCTCTCCACCGCCTCTTTCTCCTTCTGGCTTACCCATTTCCGTAGTTCGGCGCCAGAAAGACCCATCTTTTCACCAAGAGCAACTAACTTTTCGAGATCCATGGTGTCTCGCAAATAAGGTCTTGCTGCGTGTAAAAAGTATCTGCCTAAATCAGTCTATAGGAACACTCCCCTGCACTCGTTAACGAGAACACTGCGCAACACACAAAATTGTTCCGATAGCACTATACACAACTCGAGGCTCTTTCTCACTACTTTGGACACAGTGTTCACCAAAAGGTCCTGTCGCGGACGCCAGCTTAATTGTCACAGGTCCCGTTAATAAGGGAGGCGATCGCCGGGCTAATTTCAAGGGCCGAAGTATCGGCCCCCCGAACCATACCACGAAGGCGTGGACAATTTAGAAGTAGTCCTATTTGGCGCGCCAGCGGACGCGGGCTGTGGCCCAAAGAACAAGTCAGAGCCGAGAGTTCATAAACAAAACAAAATTATATTCTCAATAATGGCAGATCAAAACAATACACAAGTATGCACACTCCACAATTGTTGAGTACAATATGTCGCCAATCAAACAACGTATTACACAGTACAATCAGCCACACTCGAAACAATAGACACAGACAACAATACGCACTACAATGCAGTCGCATGCATTGAACAACCAAGACACTTGAAGATTAAAGAGATAGAAAACTTATTCAGTCCAAAGTTCTTGGAACAAAATTCTGGATGATACTCTTCCGAGAATCATTCACTCAAAGTCCAGCGTTGTTGTCGTTCCGCTGCCTCCAAAGTTTCTCTTCCAGAAACCTCGACTGCCCCCGAAGTTTCTCTTCTAGGAAACCTCGCGTCTTCACTTGGTCACTCTCCAAGCTTCAACCTTCTTCGCCGAAAACGCGTCGGCTTCACACACGCAGCTGTTGCCACGCGTCTTCGCTGGATAGCGGTAGACACACGCTCTTGCCTGTGGCTCGAGCCTTAACCCTCAGGTGGAAATCCTCTTCTTCTCCTGCTTTGTCACTACGGACAAAACCTTCGCCGACTACATGGCGGAATACCCTACGTGCTCTGGCGCTAACTTCCGTCTCCTCCTGATCTCCCATCTCGGCTGCTTGATTAAATACCTTCCGCGCAAGATTCCAGAAAGTTCTCATCATTTCGTCGGCGCGATACGCAGCGAAGGCTGGGGAGAGGGCGAGACGGTTCGAAGGCCGTCCGCGACAGATGACGCAACCCGGCATCACCCCGCCCCTTTCCATCTAGAAAGTTCCAGTACTTGCTCGGGCGCCGATGAGAAGAGGTTCGTCGGCGAACCCACGCTTCCGAGGGGAGAAGGACGCGCGCCCGGAGAGTCTTTGGATGCTTGTTTTCTTTGTTTATCGTTGACCTCTCGGCGCTTCGTCGCGAGAATCCAGCGGCGCGCCCTTTTTGAGCGCTCGTTTTGTGACAGTGACTGAACCCTGGAATCGGAGCAGCCGTCAAAACAAGTGAATAGCACAGCGAGGGGGTGTTTTAAAGGCCGACCCATAGCAAAGTTCTCCGACATATTTAATTATCATCAGCTGCAACAAACATTCACAAAGGAAGCAAGTGCACAGATTCGTGTGTTGCCTTACGGTCGCGTAGTGGGTAATCCCTGTGCTGATTTGCCAAAGGAATATTCATGGCGTATAGTGGGCTCTGAACGACTGTACCTGCAGGATTCTTTCTGGGATAGTTTAAAACAGCCAATGTTGATGCATGCATTAAGAACTGAAGCCAGGTTAGCAACGGAGAAGGTGATGCGATAGCGTTATATGACCCGAGATTACGCCATCGCGTTTCAGTATTGAAGGCTAAGCTCAATTGTTCTCTCAGTTCTGTCACCCAGCGCATCCACTCGCTCACAATTTCCCAGAAAGGCATATCTGGCTTGTGGGATTTAACGATAAAAAACACTGACAAAGGGAAATACTTGGAGGCACTGACCCCCGTAATCTAGAACATCCCTTCACTCAACGCTTCGCCTTCACTTGAGAAAGCCGATGGGAGCACCATCTCTACGCACGGCAAGTCACTGCATATCAGCGATAGTCTGCTGCGCTTCTTGAGTAGCCCAGCATCATTTTCAGCCGAGTGGTGGCGCAGCGCACAACTCTGTCAAGTGAAGGGTGAAAGTCGAGTGGAGGAGTGTTTGTGAATACGGGGAAACCTCGCTTAGACCATTTCACGAGTTCAAATTATTTATACACAGTCAGAGTTCTGTTCATTACCTTGTTGACGAATCCGTTAGTTGGGACCAAGCTTTTGGCAACTGCCTGCACCGCTTTATCCCTGAAACTTAGGCAAGGCAACACAGCGAATGAATCTTCCTTGTCGCTTTGTATATAGGAAGCCAGGGTTGTTCCACTTGAAGTAGTAGGGCTCCATTCACAGAGTCGCACAAGCCGCAAGGCGAAGTAATTCTATTGACTAGCGCAAACTCTGTATCGGCCAGAGTAGCAGCTGGGTCGATGGACAGGGTAAAGAAACCCGAACTTTCCATCAATGATAAAATTTAATTCAAGAGCCCTACCCCTGTCGGGGTTATTGGGGACATGGATGGTACGTGCCTGACACCCTATTTTTCTTTCTTTCTTTCTTTTTTTCTTTCTTTCTTTTTTTCTTACTTCATTCTTCCTTTTTTTCCTTTTTCTCTCTTTTTCTTTTTCTTTTTTCCTTCTCTTCTTTGTTTTTCTTTGTTTTTTTGTTTTTTATTTGTTCGCCTATTTTTAGTTTTCTCTTCTTTGTTTCTTTTTCTTGTTTGCATCACATGCTGCTCTTAAAGTAAGCGTTCAATTTTATTAGCGTCCATTTCCAAAACGATGTTTCGATGCTGAATTGGCATGGCATCTTCCATGTTCTTTTTCAGCGTACGTCACCATCAAGAGGTACGACGAAAGTGTCATCACAAAACCGTGGAAACTCGTGTTATGAATTTTATTGTCCTGAAATGCACAATTCCTCACACTGACCTCACGCGCCTTCTAGCAAATCGCTACACCAATTCGAAATATTTCAACCACGCACTCACTGCAAGTCCACTGCTTGCCTATTGTTTTTTTTTCCTTGTCGGTCAAGCGCACTCGTAGGCTTCTGTTAAGTTCACAATGGGCAAGTTTGGTCGCGTGGTCTAGTGGTTAAGGCACTCGCTTTAAGACAAGAGAAACTTGAATTCACGACACAGCCTCAGAAAGAAAACGTATTTAGTTATTACTTCTTCAGTGTCCACCAGCTGGTGGTGAGTAGATTTCTTCAGAGCACCACGATCAAGAGGTTCACAAGTCAGTCTGTATAAACTACGTTTGAAACTAAGGTTAGTGCGTATTTACCTACGCACTGTAACACCAGCATGTAGGGGCCAATTAGTTAAAATATCTGCACACTGGTAGATATGTTGCACGAAAATTCTTGGAGGCTTATTTTATCAATGTGAAACGGGACGTTCGTGTCAGTGAGCCTGAGAAGAGCGCGCCTTCTAATACAAAAAGTTAATGATTGCAGAATGATGTGGCCATTTTTGTAGCGTCAGCTACACTGGGCAAGCCAAAGTGGTTTCCCTGTCCATGCGCAAGGAGCAGTGCCTGCGCGCGCCTCGCCGGTCTGCGCATTCCAGAGGAGTGACGTCATGTCCACGGCAGACGCCTTCTGGTTGTACCCCGAGGCTCGTGCAGCGCGACCTACGCTGCTCTCTTCGGTCGCGTCTACCACGGCGCTTTGTAAATATAGCGGGATGTTTGCCAGTGTGCTATAGCCATGGAGAAGGAGACTGAACTTGCTGCTCAGCGGTGCTGAAGAGCGGAGAAGCTTAACTCGTCGGATCCCGAAGTAGTTGCGTGGCAATTGGTGGTTGAGCGCAGAAAAAACGAACATAAGAAGGCTTAACGCAATGCAGAGGCATCGGAGCAAACGAAGGAACGTCTGGAAAATATAAGTCTCCAGGAAGATGATTGACCAATTATACGGCGAAACTTAGGGAAAGCTTTAATTGATTGATATGTGGGTTTTAACGTCCCAAAACCACCATATGGTTATGGGACGCTGTAGTGGAGGGCTCCGGAAATTTCGACCACCTGGGGTTCCTTAACGTGCACCCAAGCCAGAACACACAGGCCTACAGCAAACTTAGAGAAAACACCAGTGTAACTCTGACCTTCGAGCCCCGCCGTGGTGGTCTAGTGGCTAAGGTACTCGGCTGCTCACCCGCAGGTCGCGGGATCAAATTCAGTCGGCGGCGGCTGCATTTCCGATGGAGACGGAAATGTTGTAGGCCCGTGTGCTCATATTTGGGTACACGCTAAAGAACCCCAGGTGGTCCCAATTTCCGGAGCCCTCCACTACGGCGTCTCTCATAATCATGTGGTGGTTTTGGGACGTTAAACCCCACAATTCTATCAATCAATCAACTCTGACCTTCGAGACAGACTGCGTAAGCAATCTGTTTGGATTTTTTTGCTACGTGTGTGCAAGGCTGTGGCACATGGAAGACTTGATGTCGGTAGTTAGTGCCATGCGTGAAACGTTGAGTTTAGCGGCACCCGCTTAGCTACGTAGCGTGAGCCGAGCTAAGCCACTACTAGTTTTTTTTTATTCTTTGCAAATGTACTCGCGTTCCAGGTAATCTGGCATACAAGTGAACCTACCTTCAAGGTAAACGCTTTCATGCCTTCCGTTCATCACCTTGGGCTGCTTCGTAACTATTTTACTCAACATTTCCTTTATTTTCCTTTCTTTCTCTCTATCTGCTTGTCTTGCCTCAATTCTTCTATTTCTACACCTTATAATGTAGAGTAGCAAATGAAAACCAGCATTGCGGAATGTTCCTTGTATTTCCCCCCTCTCTTTTTGCCTATAACGCTGACAAACAGGTAATCAAACTTTTGACAAATAACGAAAGTAAACTCTTTTGAAGCAATGTCCATTGCGGATGCCTCTAAAAGATTTTTTCCCTTCTTATTCTGATATTGTTGATATCATGTATGATAACTTGATGGTCTAGACGCCTGAGGCTCACCTCCAGCAACAGGCTGGATATGTTTGTCTGCGCATGTCACAAGAATTTCGGCTGATGAAAAAAGTACGAAGAAGGTAAGGGGGTGAACTGTGAAATAACAAAAAGGCTTGTTGCTAGGCGCTTGCATAACACCGGATAAAAAAGCGCCAATCAGTTACTCCCAAAAGCGGAAGCAGGATAACCTAGTGACTTCAATCTGAATGTGAAAGGTTGCGATGACTTGTCTTCATCATGAATATAGTGGACCTGAACATGCCTCCAATTACGCGCTAGTTAACACCCATCGGCTGAGGACGAAGCCACGGGTGACAGCAGCGGCTAGTATCACGAGCGCGACTCCACGAGTGGACACGACTGCTGCGGTTGTGCACGTGGTGGAAAATAGGAGGAAGTCACGGTTCCGAAGCCTCGAGAAAGTAAAGAAATAAGGTCAAGGCATAGGACCGACCACTGAGCCCCGGGATGGGAAGCGCGAGTCGGCCGTGAGGAAGGCCCCGGGGAGGAGGAGGGCGAGCCTGCAGTGCGCCGGCGCGGCGCTGCGCGCGTCAGCGCCGCCGCGGGGGCCAGCAGAGCCGCCTGGGTCAGCCGCGAGCCTGCAAGCTCCGGGGAAGACGACGTTCTGCTGCTCGCGAGAGGGGACCGAGGAGCCGCCGCGCAGGGAGCCCGGGAAGAAGGCACGACGGCGGCCGAACGAGGCCCTCGCCGTGGGAAGCGACTGGAGGGCCATGGATAGCGGCGGCGGCTACCCCGTCGAGCCGGCCCAGCTGCAGGTGACGAGCGCAGCCGTGGCGCCTGCCGCCACCGTGCCACCGCCGGTGATGGTGCCGCCGCCACCCGTGGTGGTGGTGTCGGCGGCCAGCGGGAAGCCGCCGGCTCCCGCGCCGCCCATCGTGATGGCACCGCCGCCGCCGCCCGTGGTGCCCGTCCACCACCCGGCCATGGGACCGCACCTGGTGCAGGACCAGGCGCGATACTCGAACCCGCCGGGACATCGCTGGATGTCGCAGACCACGTCGGCCGGTGAGCTCCCTCAGACAGCGCGCGTCACACGTGGGCTACACCGGACTGCCGGCCGCTTTCGGTTTCACGCGCCCTCGGCTGCAGAGGCGGGCACGCATGTCAGCCTGAAAACGCCAGAGTACCGCACTTGCTATCATCCAATGAAGTCATACTCTCACGTAACCATGCACGGTCACACATATAACCGTTATGCGTATGTCCTCTATTTCCTTGCCCATATACCCTGGTATCAGCTCACACTGACATCAAGGTAAACGGCGAAGGAAGAATTGCATAGACGAAGCACTTTTCATTCGCCATGAACAGGGTACTTTTATCACAGACAGGTGCCCCGCCAAAACATTTTGAATGAGAATGTGATGAACGGAATACAGGCTGACTTTCTTTTCACACAACTCGCCAGTAATTCGCAATGCCGCTTCACACACAGTGAAAGAGTGTTCGAAAGGTTAATTCCGCTGGTGAGGCTAAGCATTACACAAGGACAGATGAAAAGGCGGACACAACCCCTGCTGCAGACGGCTGTGTCCGCCTTTTATGTATTACGATTGACTATGCGCAAAGCATTATAACTTTCTATGGGGGCAAAATGAAGCTTTAGATTAACAGGTGAGTTACAGCATCCCGAGAATAACAAAAAGGCTCATACGAAACTCATCAAGTTACGTCAATCGGGGAGTATTTACGTCGACGTAGAAGCTTTGACCCATCAAATACTTGACTGAATCCAAAAGATCAACGACGTTTTTGCGATCATCAAACTTCGTTTCCCTCACAGAACGTGTGCGTTCAGCGTTCCTTTCTGTTCGGAAGCAGCGCGGTTGCTTTCTAAGGAAGCGCGAACGCAAGCAAGCGCAAACTCGCAGCATGCGCGAATGCTGCCGCTCAGCAGGCACGCAGCGCAGCGACGCAAGTCACTTTTTATGTTTCAGGTGGACATCCCAGTTGCCGTCACCTATAGTAACAGTCCGTGACTACTTGTGCTTGTACAGTTCTTCTTAGCATCACAGTGGTAAATTCGCCGACATCTCAAAGGGAAACACTATGCAACGGACGCGCGCGGCTACTTAGAATTCCTGAGGGACATTCTTCTTGGTGATGTACGCTACATACAATCCATAGTTTCTGTCACATAGCTTCGACAACTGCTTACTCGCGTAATTGAGATAAACTTAGACGCGCCATACTGTAAGCAGTTACCCCTTGTTTGTTTTTGGGCAGACTCATGCTTTGTTTACAGGCCATCTGTGAGCATGATTGTATGTCTTCATACCTCGCATGAAATCATGTGACAGGATCTTAATGTATCATGCTAGATAAACTTTGTGGATAATGAGGATGACCTAAATGATATATAGGCTGTTCGCCACACTGCTGCATTTTAAAAGAGCGGTTACCGACAAAAATGTCACGCTTTATTTCATTAAAATCTAGCGAATTGGTAGGTTTCCTATGTACCGAAACCTCGATATGGCTATGAAAGACGCCGTGGTGGAGGGCTCCGGAAAGTCCAGCCACCTGGGCTATACCTATAGGTCTACGAGTACACGTGTCCTTGGCATTTTACCCTCCATCGTGAATGCGGCCACCACAAACGGGATTCGATCCGCGACCTGTGGGTCAGCGGTTGAGCATAATGCTGTTGCTTTCCTTCAGCGAGTACTCAAAGCATATAGGGGGGTGGGGGGTCCAAAAAGTGGGTTTGACATATAACATGTCAAATGATATGTTGTAGCGGCAGTTATATTCACATACCCTATATTGATGCACGTTCGGAAGACGGGCGAGTGCCTTCGATAACTTTATAAAGTTACTCCTAATAAGTGCGCAATCCCATCGCACTCACTTCAATCGGCGAAATAAACATTATATGAAATATAGGCTACATGTCAAACCATGCCGAAAACACTTAAGTGAGGTACGGAAACGTTGTGTGACATTGAATATGCGTCATGTTATCTTTTTGTGCGTATTTCGCAAGCAACCACGAGAGCAAAGTGTAAATTACGTGATCGACACAAGCCATTTGTGCAGCTTTGCTTTTTAGTTACGACCGCAAGAATATTAATCGTCACTCAGTGCTTTACTACAGGATCTTCACCGATGTGAGAGTAAGAGAGTACAACTCGGACTGCCAAGATGGATGACGTCAGCCAGGCTAAAGTCGACGTTTGTTTATGTCTGTAGGATAAGACTATTATTGTCGTGGTGGTCCTTAAGACACGAAATAGAGTTAGTGAACACGAAGAGGTTCGCGAGTGGTGTCAAGGCGCTAGTTCAGCACGGAGAACAAGACAGCTGTACTAATATCTGCCGAATCTTGCAACGCCGTGCGTCTCTGAGAGCCCGCAAATTCGAAAACAAGGACATCGCTATATCTCTTCTTTAGCAGTAGAGCAGATAACTGCGTTTTTATGGTGCCCCAGGTCCCCTGTCCCTACCACTTGTTCAATCACCATAGTGCAGCGATCAGCCTAATGCATTTAATATAAGCGTTCTTACTCGTGATCAAATTTATACGAAAACAGGCGTTTTCTGAGACATCTTGGAAAACAGTCGTTTCTCTATTGTGAACTTTATTCTTTATTCTTTATTCGATGATTGCCCCGCTTAGCCCGAAGGCGCTGCAGCAGGGGGGTTACAACGTCGAGAAAAACACATCTTCATTAATACAGCACACTTGTTCATTTGATAAGTGATTCCATTCTCTAATGGAACGAACAAAAAACTAATTAGCATACAAATTAGATCTGGCACGGTACTCTAAAATCTTGAAACAATGATCATTTCGCGAAGAGATATAATGAGGACTGTGAAGATACTTTTCTTTTCGAATGCCGGTTTTACCATAAAATATTTGGTACAGGAGCTTAAGCCGCAGTTTCTTTCGACGCGATAAAAGTGATTTCCACCCTAGTTCATTCTTTCGGATCTGGCGAAGAGAATACGTGCACTCTATTGCCAACTGCGAGAACAAATATACCACTTCGCGGCATATTTCTTCCCCTTTGACATCAAAGAATCGTGAAACTCGTCGCTGCGGGACGTGAACAGGAAGCTTTCTACTTCATAAAAGAATGGGAACATAAAATAAAAAGGTCGAGGGAGAATTGTCTGGAGAGCTGGCTTTGCGGGCTCCAGTGTAGTGGAATCTTTTCTACTTCCTTCCACGGTCCTTAAGAGTAAAGCCACGCCTTGCGGAGAGAATCTGCCGGTGAACGTGCTCCACTGCTCGGTCATTTTAAATTGTTGTATGAGTTGCGATTTCAAAGTATACGGACAATTTAGGTAACAACAAAACAGTGTGCTTGCACATTTTACCAGACAAATTATGGTCAATATTTTCTCAACCACGAAGTCTAAGAACAGCCGCGATAATACGCACGCTCATGGCCGCGGTAAGTCGAAGTCTTTCTTGACAAAGGCAGATTTTATCAAAAAATTTTTCTTTCTCGTGCTTTGTACACGGTACATACTTTTTAATGTGCTTCACCTTAGAAAGCTTCAAGAGGAAGTCTCTAATGGAGCTCATGCGTTACATCGCTCCACAGTTATGAAATCGAATCAAGTTTGGCTGCCTGAGATTTTTGAACGTGCACCAAAATGCAAGCGCAAGAGTTTGCTTTTCGAGCATAATGAAACTCGGTGGGCGTGGCGAGGAATCAAAATTGCGTCCTCGTGCGGAACAGTTATGCGCTTAGTGCGCGCGCACGTGGTGGTGGCGGCACCTACTCAGTGAAAGGCTCTGGCTGAAGCAAGTCGCTCTCAAGTTAAACGGCAAGACGTTATTGCTTTGTTGGCTGACGTGCGATCGAGATGGTGCTCAAGTAGCACCGTGGAAGGCTCTCATACTCCGGAATATAATTATTACAACACTGCGGCTCGTGTACACTCCTGTGATTGGGGACATCTGTTTTATACGGTGGGATGCAACTTAAGACGTCCGGAAAGGCCCCCCGCAGACAACCGAAGCACGGAACCCGATCACCCCTACCTTTAAAGAATTAGTCTCTCTCACACAATCGGCAATGTCCTCTCAAGGCGGGGTTACCGGCCATCAGGTTTGTGACGTCAGTCTCGAGTGTGCGCCCATTGGTGAAGGCTTGTGTGCATCTGCCTCTGAGAAGCAAATAGTGCGGACTTCTGAAGTTGTATCCGACTGTATACACATTGCATGTTTGCAAACGGATGTAGGTGCTGTTAACATACTAAGGCGCTTGTAGTGACGTCGCTACAAGTGTCTCAGTATGTCGGCCACGCCTACCACTGTTTACAAACATTTAACAAATCTATAGAGTGTATTTACTGAAACTTGCTACAAAGCTACTATCACATTGTACGAGTTGTCACGCAGCTGATGCTGTTTCTTTAGAGTAGATGAAAAAGTAGAAGTACCTTATTTACTATTACAAACTGTGAATTTAACTTTCTCCGTCTTTACCATATGATATATGCAATGTTTCACGATGAATATGGGGCAACTATAAAAAGTTATAGCTTATAGAAAACCAGTGATTACCAAGAAAACAATAAAAATACGGAGCACTCAAAGGCATCGGACAAACTAGAAAGGCGTCAAATAATCAAGTCTGGTCATCGCGTATAAACTGTTGCAGTACTGTGAGAACAACACGACCATGAAGAGTTCGCTAGAATGCAAAAAAAATATTTTAAGGTATAATGAAAAGTTAACTTTTCAAGTAACCATCTAACAGAAAATGTTTTACCTTGGGTAGCTCCTGTGTCGGTTGGTAAGTAGCTTAATATGATCGCCTCCTTAAAGTGTTCGTATAATTGAGAAATGTTTCTTGGTACAGGTGATAAGGGAGCCACTTTACAAGACAGTGCTCGACAGGAGTTTTCATAACGCTGCTATGCGAGCCTTCAAAGGATCTATTTTTCTCTATGATCAAGCAGTAAAGCGATTATGTAGACTACAGTGCGGCGTGAATGATGTATCAGTGCGTCAAGTGTACCGTGCATGGGTTGCGAAAAATGGCATTGATTGGAATAGCTCTTATTAGCATTAGTGCAATGTATGAAGAGTACTGCGAATGTACCTTTCTTTTCTCCACATGACACTACAGTATTCTGTGAAAATGGTTCACAGATCAAGTATCCACGCTTGCATATATCTTTGACACATCATGTGTACTCATGTGAAAGTATCAGCGTCTTTGATTAGCTATGACATCGTTTGGGCTGCTGCTTGGTGGCTAATCTGAACAAATACAGCGCACCGAACTTGGATATTTGATATTATTTATATAGTATCGGTTTCATTGAAGTTTCAGGTGTCATTGACCATTTATAAATCACTTCGAATGACCAATATATATATATATATATATATATATATATATATATATATATATATATATATATATATATATATATATATATATATATATATATATATATATATATATATATATATATATATATTTATATATATATATATATATATTTATATATATATATATATATATATATATATATATATATATATATATATATATATATATATATATATATATATATATATATATATATATATATATATATATATATATATATATATATATATATATTGTATCCTTAATAGAATAGTGTAGAATAGTGTAGGCACCAATTCAAACATGATATCATGCAGCTGCGCACCACAGACATACGCAAGGACGGGTACTTCTGGATATCATGAATCAATGATTAAAATGACATAAAACTCAATAAACTTCATCGCACCTAACATAACTTTTCAAGAAACATATATGTGTATTTGTCAGGCCCAATAAGTGTATGATATCAGCACGAGGAAAATTAAATATACGCTGCTCATCATTTACACCACAACCACAAAAACATTCAAGTACTCTTTCTAGTATCCCTCAATAGTTAGACCATCAGAGAAAAACTTAATCAGTGGGCTTAATGACCAGTACATTTATACTCGCTTATACATATAAACAATAAATCAACCTATGGACGTGAAAATTTAGTACATCCGTGATTAGCCAGAGACAGCTTGAATGTGAACGCAGTAATCGTATTCATGGATATATATGACTCATGAGGCATACACGTGTACCAAGGAATGCATACGCAGACTTTCAACTAGCATATAAAATTCATATTATGCACATTTAACACAGAGAAACGAATTTTATTTGTCCTCTTTATAATAATCTGGCTCACAGAGATGAAAAATAAACATGAATATAACAAAGAAAAACAAAGGAGTCTTCACAGAAAGCTGAAAAACGCTGCTCGCTGGGGGACACACTTAGCTTTGCGACTGCGGCCCGCAAACGTTGTCCTCTAGTCCTACTTCATTATCAAGCGTTAGAAAACCTCTCTCGTCAGCTGCAGGTAGAAAGATAAATATATCGAAACAGAAGTAGCATTATAAGCAGGCTCGGTCAGTGTCATTGGTCACTGACATGATGGCAAGAGCAATCAGCGTTTTGAAAATCGCTTAAAGGACGCTGCTCTCCTACACGAGGCTCAAACATGCGTATACATATATAGTATATGTGTCACTGAAGTAGTACTAGAAAAAAAAACAGCATAAACTGACCTATCTGAGCGTCCCTTTGAGCACGCTAACTTTGCGTGCTGTTTGCCTCACCCGCGAAGCAAGCAGCGAACTAATCTTTTTGATGTTTAGGGCAAGTTCACGAACAGCGGCCAACCCAAAAAGAGAACGGTGTCCCGCTCTATTTCTTCTGCACTAGCCGCCACTCGTTAACAAGAGGAGCGTCAGGCTTCCAAGGAATCGGGTAAAAAAAAGAAAGAACAGGCCCAAAGTGCGATACAGAAGCTTGCAAGTACAGCGAAGTCCGAGAGTGAGATATAAAAGTAAAAAAGATGCTCGCGGGGGACAGTTCGTGATTACGGGAGCCAAAGGTACAAGACTGGCTTGTCAACACTCGGAACAGGAATGTCCGAGCTCCTCAAGGGACTACTGAGTGACCTCTTCGTTTATTGCTACAGAATTTCCTTTGCCCAATTTCCAGCAACATGCTCACTGATTGGCGTAGATAAGAGCATGATCTGTCATTAACAACGGCCAACACTGCGTCTTAACGAGTTTGTGTAAGGGCGAGGGGGAGACTCGGCCTTCAGGAAGGTCCCACACCAGTACACGAAAGAAAGCACGCAGGAGACGTAGTGAAACAGATGGACAGGGAAAATTAGAAGACTTGATGTTTTTTTATTGCGACCTTTAACGTTAAGCTTCTTGAATGAAAGTCAATGCGAAACCTTCTGTCTCGTAACTGTTTCATTGCTTTCAGATTCTGTCACGTAAGAGTGCCTTAACGCGCCATAAGTCAGACCCCCTTTTTTACGCGGCCACCCACTTCATTTGACCATACGCTCACGTGGCTGCCGGATCGTGAGGCACATTCATTTAGTTAGCTAAGGTAGACGGAATGCTGAGCAACAAACTTTTCGGGACGAGTCCTTGACTCTTCTTTGGCGGCATTCATTTTTCGTAAATTGGTGTAGTGCGAGTGCTGAGCTCAGATGGTAGGCGCTGAAATACCGGACGCGTAGCTAAAGCTCGTGTTCACACTGCGGGAAAATGACGGTTTTTATCTGTGGACAAGTCATGATGTGATTAAGTGAGAACCCAATCACGTTGCATAAAATAAAAGCCACTGACAATCAGCTTAGTATATCGATTTGTTGCTTCACAACAACGTCCCACTCTGCTATGGTTGTCATAGTTTGAATCCAGTATTCATCTGTCAAATTGACGATCAGTTTGTTGGTGCAGACGTAACATTGATGGTACAACTGTTGAGTTTTAGATAGCGCAAACTTTTTTAAATTTTTAATTCTATAGGCTGTTCTCAGCAAATACTTCACGCTTGCCTCTGCTTTCGGCTATTTTGGAGACGAGATGTGTCTATTCCAACGTATGGCTTGTTTCTTTTTATTTTTCAGAAAGCTTGTCTAGAATAGTGCACAACTAGTTCAGACATTACCTCGAAGGTTCTCCCAAACTGTTCGAAAAAAAAATAAGCGCTTCTGTTTCCCACAATGTAATCTTGTCTAAAAAATTATCATGATCATGAAGGTTATTAGGTCTGCTGACTAGGCATCACGAATTAAAGACGTGTATAGGTCATGAATCAGCTGTGTTTACTGCCCAGTGACGCGAGCACAAAATGAAATATATTAACAACTATCGCAAAGCTTTTGTTACAACACTGAGGACTTTATCACTGTACTATTCTCCTTGTGTTTCTCTTCAAACAATAGTTTTGCTTTAACGATTTCAAGCAAACGCACACTTGTTGTTGTTTTTTTCTTATTACCAGTGTCACTAATCGGCATCATAAGCCCGAGTTTACGTTGTTAAATGTTCTCTGCTCTTCGCGGAAAGTGTCGCCGTGACACAGTGCGTCGGACACACGCGCTGGTTTGACGCAGAAGAGTAGCCGCTCGCTCTAAAAGCTGAAGGGCACTATTGAAGGCGATGTGCCAGCCGTCGCGTAGATGACGCCCTTCCAGAAATGTTCGATGTTGGGTAGGCGAAATACGCTCCAGCACAGCACAATAAGCAAATTTCGCCCTAAAGTAAGTGGGAAAAAACGGCGGGAATTTCAAGAGAACGTAAAACGGACGGCCGACAAAATAACGTCGAGCGAATAATACTGTCAATGTAGTTGCGTGTGAATGTCTCGCTCAGCTGCGAAGCTGTACGCGATTGCGAAAACACAATATGAGCTCGTTTTTTAGGAGGCGCTGAAGTTTCGTAAGACGTGTGCAGCCAGCACAGGGTACGCGGGGCTTGAAATAGAATGGAAAATTGAAATAGAAAATTGAAATAAAAATAGAAATTCAGAAATAGAATTCTGAATTGGTGCGAAGCTATGGGATGATTAACAGTGGTTTGACATGAAGTCGGCATGTCTTGAATTGCGTGTGTTTGGCGCATTTAGCACTCAGAAAAAGAACAGAGGAGAAAAAGAGCTACGTAATTTACTGAGAATGTCAAACAAGCTTCAATAGACATTGGTAGAATACATGAGCTCCTTATTCACCTGACTCAATAAATACAGGTCATTGCACGAAATCTGTCCCGAAATCCTCAAAAATAAAGAAAATGAAATACTTGCCCATTATCTACAAAACTTTTTTGTATTGTGGGAAACATGTTACGATTACTGGACACAGCAATTAACTGCATTAGTTCAACAATATATATTCAGCTTTTTCATTAGCTGGAGAGAGGCGGTCCTGTCAAATGGGAGCATTGTTGATGTCCTTTTTGTGAAGAGGTCATTGCCTCTTTGAAATTTTGAAAAATCGGGCTGTGGTAAATATTGCGGAGCAATAAAATTTAACTAAATTCATTAGCTAAAACCGGAACCTAAGCTTCGTTAAGCTGAATTAGTAGACCACCAGAATGACGGCACTGTTCACGACGGCGATTGCAGTGGCGTTAGTTCTCCTTCATTAGTTAATGTTACATACGTGTGCCATACGGACTCTAATTGCAAAACGAAACCTGCACAATTCACGATGCAAACTCGATTGATGATTGGTACAACAGTGCTCGCTCATTCTATAGATGTTTGGGGGAAAATACACCCACCTTCGCGAAGTGAATGATGACGAGTGGTCATCATACTGTCCATAATGTGTCCTTTGAAGTTGCCGAAGAGTATAAAGAATTTGTGTTTGTAGGTGTTTGATATTGTTCTGCCACATTTATGATTGATATTAGTGTATTGTAAAACTTTTTTGTCTCACATATGTTACCCGAGCGTCGCCCTACATAATGTAAACAGATAAAGTGACAAATAGACGATGACGAGGTCCATAATGTCATCGTTGAAGTCGCCAACTTCAGGGCTTGTGCTTTTACGTATTTCATATTGCTCTGCCACAATTATGATTGTTGTTTGTCTATTGTAAAGCATTTTTTTCAGTCACATACACACATAAGCTTCACCTATAGCAATGGTTTTCTAACCATCATGAGAGCGGGCAGTGAGCGTCGTTGACAACGCTATAGGTAGTAAAGTCCAGAATGTGTACGTAGAACTCGCCTACTAATATAAAGGAATTTCACTTCTAGATCTTTTATATTGTCCGGTTCTGTTTTACGCTTTTGTTAACGGTGGAGGTGTTTTTTCACTGCTGTGTAGCAGGTGTTCGGATATGAGTGTTGATTCCGGTACATAGACTGATGCCGGACATGTCAAGGCCCTAAAGAGCTTGACACCTAAAATATCACAGTTACGTCCTACGGAGTTTCTGTTTAGGTTTCACCAGAGAAATCGATCAGGTTTCAGTATTCGCTAAATATTGGCAGTGCCTAAATTTGCGAAAGTCGAAAGCGACAACAGGCTATTAGCAAGATGGGCTAAAATTTTCTCATTTAAGTCGATCACTTCTATCCACTAATTTAACGGAGAAATAACTTCATTAGTTTATTTATATGTGTATTGATGCCTCTACTCATTTTAGTTGCCGATCGCCCCACCAGAAGTAATTTTGAAGGGAGCGTGAAAATATATTTTTGTTATTTTTTCGAGGATTTTCAGACACATTTCTTAAGCACCCTGTATAACTAAAGTGAGCCTTGCGTGAGCGGCAACAAAAATTCATTGACCTTACTTTTGTGTCATGAATTGCTACGAACAAGAATTTCCATCCGAATCTTCAATTTCGCTATTTTTATGCAGTAAGGAACGCGTTGTGACAAGCAGCTGGTGCGATTTAAAGAAAAAAGTCAGTTCTTTGGGTAGTTTATGGTGATCTGCCCATGTCCAAGCTCGTTGTGAACCATGTTTGAAGGATGAAGTGTCACTTTTGCTGTTGATACACCAACAAGGGTGTGCGCCGAGGGTTCGACTAAATTCAAGCAGCTTTTCCGACAATTATTTGCCCACTTTTGTTCTCGAACATTGCAATGCACCTCGTGAAACTATAAAGGGCAAATAGATGCACGTAGGTGCAAATAGCTGGGGTGAAGCTTGGTCGAGAGTTGAATGTCGATAATTCTCGAAGTTTAATCCCCAACTATTCACTTGTTTCGGGGGACACATGTGTCTCACGAAAATCTATCAACACCGCTTCGGCAGCACGGTCTGCGCAAAGCCACCGAGTAGCTGAGATAAACGAATGGCGCTGCCTGTGTAGGCACGGAATGGGCGGGCTGAGGGCTAGTCTGCTGGCGACAGGAAACGGCTCCTATAAATCTAGGGAGGGTCGGACAAGCTGCGTACTTCACACTGCCTGCGAATGATCCTCGACAATCTCTGATCCGCCATCTAGGCTATTCGTTCGGCATGGTCACTGCATCGTCCCCGCTTTCTCGGCACTCAGTCGAGTCGTGCTGTTACAATATACCACTCTGCAGGCTCACTAGATTGGCTAGAGTAGTACGGCTACGAAGGTCACGACAACGACTTCTTCGTCAAAGAAACAAGATGAAAAGTACAAAAAATGCGGGTAGGCTAAACTGAGGAAATTCAAATTGCAATGCTTACGGTATCGAGGAAAGTACAGAGTTGATAGTTTCGTCATAAATTGCTATGAACAAGAACTTCCACCCGAATCTTCAATCTCGCTATTTTTATGCAGTAATGAACGCGTTGTAACAAGCAGCTTGTGCGATTCAAATAAACATGTCAGTTCTTTGCGAGGTTTGTGGTGAACGGTCAATGTCCAAGCTCGTTCTGAACCATGTTTGAAGAACAAAGTGCTCACGAGCGTGTGCGCCATGTCCTCGGAAGATAACGCAGGCAGTTATAAACCTTGGAGGACTTGTTAGCCTGCCAGTTACGTACGGGGAATGCCACTTGTGATGGTACCACCAAGACAAGAAACCAGAGTATATGGTAGGTGGATGCTTTGCACAAAGTCTTCTAATCCACCCCCTACCTTTACTTTCCATATGTACCTGTTAATGTGCCCGTTACTTTATACTCGAGGTACTAAAATGGGAGGAAGTTCCTCCAGAGTGACTTTCTCGTCACTTTCATTCAATTGAAATAAATGAAAAAGTGCAAAGCATTTTTTCAAAGAAAATCTCGGCGTACGTCAAATCAGTGGTGCAAGGCTAAAGTCACAGTGGAGCTGATCGGCTTTTGCGCGCACCGACCACGCGAGGCGATACTAAGTGATACAAAGTTCCAGTCGACTCCAGCACAGTAGCCTCTCGCCGTTTCAGTGGTGCTACGTTGTAAACTACCCTCAACGAGTCGAGCCCAGCTGTGTCGCTCGGCAGCTTGTCGCTACTCCCGGTAAGCGACTTCCTTATTAGCAGTGCAACCTTCTTTGGTCTCCTCCGTGTCGGCGTCTGGCGCTGTGTTGTACAGAACGAAGGAGTGGATGCGCAATGAGTCATTATCTCACGTATGATGTGAATGAGCGGTTATGCGCAGTGTCCAGGTAGCTTACGAAGCAGGCGCGCAGCAGTGCAACTGGTTGCAAGGCAATGCGTGGTGGCATCATCGTGACATGGCGTTTTTTTTTTTACGACGAGTATCTTTCTTGGGGACCTTCGCAAAAATTTTGGTCTGTCTGTCTGCCTGTCTGTCTGTCTGCCAATTTGTCTGTTTGTCCGCCCTTGACGGTACCCCAAACGATACCCCAAATGGCGGACACCATCCGCAGCACCCACCAATATTGCTCAAGTTTTAGCGTTCATACTTGCGCGATTCTCAATTAAAAAGTGATTATTGCGCATATCTGAGGCGCCATAACACGTCAAAATTCTGCATGTGTGCCTTTATACTAGAAACGGCATACGTAAGTAGTTCTAAGGACCGTAGCGTTTATCACGCTGCGCTGATAATGCAACGCTTCCACAAAAAGGCAAGTGTTTCCACCGCTTTGCTACGACAACACGTTGGCGGCACCTAACCGTCGCCTTGAATTCTACACCTTATCGCCTTCAAGACGGGTGCGCATGCCGCGCGCTTCGTTTTCCAAGACAACTGCCAGATAGCGCTCCTGTCTCACGCGTGACTTGACTCGATACGCTCGTTCGCCTCCGCTGCACGCTCGAGGCACCCTGACGCAGCGCCTCCACAATACCATTCTGTGACTTTCTTGCGCAGAACATCAAATGAACGCTTTGTTCACTCTCTCCAGGCGCAAAACTGTCGTCTTTCGACGACATTTGCGGTGTATTATGCAGATACGGGGCCAATTTTTTTTTGGCCCTGAGAGAGTACGGCTAGCTAAAAGAGCTTCGCGGCTAAAATATGACACAAATTTAACCAGTGGCCAAAGTAACATAAAATTGGCGTACTGCACACGATGAGAAAAATTAGTATAGCAAGGAGACACCGGCAAGAAAATTGGTATAGTCACAATTCTATCTACATCATCATCAGCGTCAAATGCTCAGAGAGAAAGAGGCACAAGAAAAACTGAATGTTTACGTTGCTTGGTCAGGCAACTTTGAATTTAAATTTCCGGCTTGCTTTAGCGCACGCTGATATTGAAGGGGCAGTTTGAAGAAATAGAGTCACAAATTGCTGAGACATTCCAAATTTTTTTAAGACCTAGTGGTATCTAGACTTCTGACGCCGGCTGCGCATACTAGTTTGCATGAACATGTAGCATTTGTTAAACAGGCTTGTCGGTAACTGTGTGAAAATGAGCGTCAAACTTCGCAAGAATACATTCAATGGCATAACTCAGTGGACATATCTATAGGCGAATAGATATGACAAAAGTAGACGCAAGAACAAAAATGTGTCTTCTTGCATCTCCGCATATCTGTTATTTTGTTTGAAAAAGTTAGCTGCAATGATAATATCCTAGTATCACAACTTTCCGCTCGAGTGAAAAGAGGAAACACTTTTAATCGCAGATAAAACTGCAGTTATTGTAAGCTCATGGGAGAAAAGGCTCATGAACATGACCTAAAATACGTCGTCTGGATTGCTACTCAAGTCTCGGATGGTGATTTTCGTACATACAATAATTCCAAGCACACACATACAATACTTAGTCTCACAAACGCACACATCTACACGAAGAAGTCATTCGTGGAGAATCGTAAAAGCTGAGTTGTCCTCAAAACATACCGACAGCGTTTTGTGTTACGCGTCGTAGAACCACTGGTTTGCCACGGTCCTAGATGGAATCCCTGCTCCGAGCTCAAGCACCATTGCAAATTATGTGCTGCCTATGGAGTCCGTCGTTGTGCGCCGTAACGAGAACAGTCCGAAAGGACCTGTATAAACTGTTTTGGAGTGTTGAATGTGGTGCACCTAGAGAAAGTTTCACTGCTTCATCTTGCGCTTGAAGTATTTCATAGAAAAAAACGTCGAGTCTCGGTTATTGAATGCGGGTTTAACCATGCCTGATTAGCCCTTGTGGTATATAAAAGCTACACGTCGGGTCTATTCCGTTCAATGGTCCGTACTGGTTGTTTGCATCGTACCGTACTCTTCGCTGTATATTTCATGCGAGCGCCGAAACCACAATCGTTCTGTGTGTGGTGTGTTTTTGTTTTTGTTTTTTGAAGAAGAAACGCCTATTTATCCGATGGCCCATCTTGTGCGGCTCTGGCAGAAACATCACCTCGAACATTCCCCTATGCGTTGAGCTGATAGCCACTGCAGTACAGTGCCGTGGCGTAGTTCATGAGCATTACTTAGGCACCCAATGTGGAGGATTGGTTGAACTTCTGGGCGCGGGGACTTCAGAGGCTAAATTTAGAGACTTTTCTGTTCAAGTAAGGCTCATGAGTACATAGAAAAATACATGGGGAGGTATGGGGCCCGCACTGTACCCTGTCGCTTCTGTTGCCGCCTTCGAATCAGAAAATTCATTGCCGAACCAAAAATTTTATTTTTGTTTGTTTGTTGGCTCGAAATACTTTGCAAGTTAGCGTTGTAGCAGTTACATGAAAACCACTGAGTTCTTGTGGTACAGTTAGGAACGCAATTATGAAGCTGATTCTTTTTTTTTCCAAACACTAACGATAACATTACTGTCATGTCGGTCAATGGCTCAGGTACAGTCGAAATAGCTAGGCGAGCTTTAATTATACAGAAAAGCCAGGGTTTCCATCTACACGTCCGCATGTTGGCCAAGTACTAAAAAATACTTCCCGCGCCTACGCAACCAAGTCGTCAACGAGAACAAAGAACGCAGAAGAATGACTTTGGATTTATGCTTTTCTCATATATATATATATATATATATATATATATATATATATATATATATATATATATATATATATATATATATATATATATATATATATATATATATATATATATATTCTTATTGTGTTTCATGTTGTTCATACACAAATTACTTTGTTACAATGTATGGTTGCTTAACAGAGTAGTAAGCTCTACAGGAGCAAGCTCCAAGTCATTGCAGATGTGTCAAAGCATGTCGACAGTATTATATATACATATATATATATATATACATATATATATATATATATATATATATATATATATATATATATATATATATATATATATATATATATATATATATATATATATATATATATATATATATATATATATATATATATGTGTGTGTGTGTGTGTGTGTGTGTGTGTGTGTGTGTGTGTGTGTGTGTGTGTGTGTGTGTGCGCGCAGAGAGCAAGAGAAGAGACGTCACTAGACTATATTTCGCTGCATTCACAACATCGTTACTTACTGCATACTGTATTGCCCACACAGAGAAGGTTTCACTACAAACCTGTCGTATAAAATGCCCGAGATCGTAAAAAACGAAAATTCATTCTCGCTTTCTTGGGACTCCACAAGCGCGTCTTGCTCGGATGCACTGGAGGCGGGTTCGTGCCGTAAATCACTCGTCGAGCCTTCTAGAAGAGCGTTGTCTGCATGATGGTCGTTAGACGAACCACTCGTCCGCAGGCATTCTTACAGTGGGGCTAGAATACATCTCCAGTTTCATCGTGCGGAGAGCTACACTATGTATAAGCGAGGAAGACAGTTCATTGGTTAAAGTGACGTAGTGGGCCAATATTTCTTCTCTCGAAAGCGACGTTTAAGGCCGCAAAAAATTAATAAATAAAAGAAGGTTGCTTATGTTTAGCAGTCAGTGTTTGCTCAGGTATAGAGTTGTAGATATAGAACAGAATATTTAAAAAGCTGAATTTACTCAATGTTGTTGAAAATTTCAGCTTTTTTGTTTTGTTTTGTACTTTATTTCCGCACAGTTTCGAAGCCGACTTCCACATGAAAACTGAAGGAATTAGGACTGCAGTTATTGTAGTTTGTGTTACGGTCTGTGTTCGCTGTACTATCTACGCTATCTTCGCAAGCTATGATTTAAAAACGAAAAGAATAATACTCTTCAATACTGATACTTTTTTCAATTATTAAACAAGAGTCGATGCTTTTCAGGGACAAATATAATCTCTCACGAGAACTAGTGTCATGCCATTTTTGCTTGATGTATCTGATTCGGCTTTATAGTTTGATTCAAAACTTCTTGATGACGTAAAACATTCTTTGTGAGCTATTCTAAAAACTACTCCACAAAATACAGCTGGTTTACAGACATGACGACGCAGGACCAGTATTATCAATAGTTGTACTCAAGTAAATTAATGATTATTTGAATAATAAAAAATATTTATACAATTCTGTCCCGACGATGTTTTAAAGACATAGGTATCAGCGCCCGACGCTATAAAATACGTAGCGACTGCTGTTGCATGAGCTATTATTCTCATTGACATATTACTTTTGCTTTATCGGATTCTCCTCTCTGCCTTCTACACTATCTTGAAGTTTGAAGTTTATTTCACCACAATGTTACACCATCTGATGGTAGGAAACAAAAAAAAATATTGTGGCTAGCCTTCCCGACAGGCAATATTTTTTTCCATGTATGAAGATACCGCAGACTGAAAGCGAGTTCATCATGTAGTTGTAACGCTGCAAACAGTTGCGTATAGCGTCGAAAAAAAAACTTTAATTGCCTGCGCACCTGCAGTGTCTCTCCACGGCATTGTTCACACCGGCGAAGCAAAACTCGCGTTGGTTCCACTCTCCACGCGCATTATACGCAGGCGCAGTTCGCTCCGTGTAACACAAACTCCGCATGGTCGCCGCCCTCGCTAGGTGGCGTGCGCCCCGCCGCTCGATTAGGGTGCCTGAATGGTTTCCCTCGCCCGCCGCTCCTTGCAGGGTGGGGACATTGTTTGACGGGGTGCTCGCCGCCGCGACCGGTTTTTCCTGACGGCCGCCGCCATTGCAGATCTCACTTCGCATAGCGACGGGAGCAAAGAAGGAGCTGTGGCCGCTCTGTCATATACTTTTTTAGGGAAATGACTGGGTGCTGCGTGCCCATGTGCACGAACAACTCCAGAAATGGTTGGAAACTCTACCATTTTCCGACAGAGCCCAAAAGAAGGCTGCTATGGATGGTGAAGATTAAGCGAGACAAGTGGCAGCCTACGAAGTCCTCGTGTGTATGCAGTGTGAGTATCCCGACATGTGTTCTTTTCTCGTCGAGAACTTTGAAACTTGTTTTTTTAAATGTGTATACGTGTCTGTGGGTCACTTTGTCGGTGCTGTAAACGCTTCACGTCTAAGTTGCAGTTTTTCTCTCTTTTTTTGCGATCTCTAAAAGTGCAGCTATGGAAACGTGTGGCGCAGCCGCAGTATTTGAAGTTTGTACCAGTTTTTAGTCACTATATGTATAAACAAAATAGGCTGCTTGTTATTAAATTGCGTATTTACAGAAAAGTGTTTTTCATTCGTTTATTGCAAATCACGAAATTCAATAAAAGTTGTGTGGTATACTGTGTCTTTCTAGTAATTCTGTCTAGGCTAAGCTAAGCTAAAATTCATGGTTCATAACGGACTTACAGGCACATTTTGAAGCAAGCCATTTCGAGCAGCACCGAGCTGACCAGTGGATAAAACTGAAGCCGAACGCTGTGCCAACGGTGTTCCCTTTCAGGGGTAAGTTACTGTTTCACTGTGCGTCAAAGATTCTGTATGAACCTAACAGGTGGCAACAGTACAAGGCTAAAATGATTTAGTTTCAAAAATTAGGATGATCCGTGGAATTCCTCGTTTGAGGATATTAAGAAAGTCGGGGTACGTGCCTGCGACCTGAGAAAAGGCATATGTCTGCAACCTATAATACTGCTAAAATCCAGTACAGGCCTGTGATTAGAGCTGGCTACCTTGTAATACTTGCAGCTTGTGACTGTCCTTTTTTGCACTGCAGGCTTGCCTCCACAAAGGAAGGCGCCAAAGGACAGGGCAGGACCTGCTGTGTTGCCTGATGCATGCCAAGAAACACGCGGTGACAACTCTACGGCCATTAATTGTACGCCACTCACAAGTGCACAGGCGAATTTAAATTCACGCACAGACAGTCTTGGCGCACAGCAACCGCAAAGCTGCAATTCTCAGACGCCTGATTCAGTACCGCACATTATGGAAAGGGAAGAAGTTGTGATCTCGGCCGATGCACCTGACGGGGCACGTGAAAACAAGCAGTTAAATAAGCAGCTCTCCGATATGGGCAGAAAATACACTCAGCTACATCAAGTCCATCGGAAAGCCACCTCAACCATTCAAGCACTAAAAAAACAGGTGAAAAAATTGGAAACCAAAATGGAATTATTCGGACAGCGTTTGAAATTCCTCAATGATGACCAGCTGCAGGCTCTTGGGCGCCAGAGTAATAAGGGAAGCACTTGGTCTGCAGAAACAATCAAGCAGGCGCTTCAGATTAAGTTTTCCTGTGGAAAAACTGGTTACCAGACACTAAGAAATCTGGGCTACCCCTTGCCATCCGGAAAAACCCTTGCACGTCGCCTTCAGGGCCTCAAGTTTCTTCCCGGAATTTTGACGGAAGTCATCGATGTTCTCAAAATCAAAGCAGAGAACATGCAAGACATTGAAAAAGACTGTGCTTTGTTCTTGGATGAAATGGAGATTGCTCGCGGGTACGAGCTCGATCGCGCTGAGGATGTGGTGTTGGGGGGGCAAACTATGCCAGAAAATCCAGACGAACCTGCACATCACGCACTAGTGTTCATGGTAGGAGGCCTGAATACGAGATGGAAGCAAGTGATTGCCTACCACTTCACCGGAAGTCATGTAGAGGGTAGTATCCTCAAGGACTACGTCATGAAGATAGTGCAGCTCTGCGCGGAAATCTCTTTAAGAATCCGTGTCGTCACTTGCGACATGGGGGCTTCTAATCGGGCTATGTGGCGCGAGCTCGGATTCTCCAGCCACAGGAATTCCATTACTGTATGTTCAGTGCCTCACCCCTGTCTGGAAGACAAAGAATTGTTTTTCACAGCAGATGCTGCACACGTGCTGAAGAATGTCAAGTCACAGTTGCTTTCATCGGAAGTATTCTTTCTGAGTGATGCAACAGTATGCCAGCACAATCTGCCATCAAAAGAAGTGAACGTGGACCATGTGCGCAGTGTAATTAAGTATGATGCTGAACGAGAGCTGAAAGTCGCCCCGAGGCTCTCAGAGTTACACATTTCGCGAGGCCATTTCACAAAAATGAAAGTGGGAGTTGCTGTCCGCTTCTTCAGGGAAGCTCCTGCAGCGATTCGGTACCTAATTAAAGAGGACGCGATAGAGCCGGAGGCAGAGACAACAGCTTGGTTTCTAGAATTAGTATTCAACTGGTACACGCTAATGTCTTCCCGCCACCCATCAGTTGCTCTCAGCCTTCGAGACATGCGGAGGTACCACGAATCAATTGAGCTACTGAACTCGGCCCTCGAAGTTTTTCAAGGAATGAAGATGGGAAGCAAGGCACAGTGGAAGCCTTCGCAAGCAGGTTTACTAATAACAACAAAAGTCGTTCTTCGTCTCCAAGACATTCTCTTGCGCAGTGAAGGATACGAATTCTTCCTCACGAGCAGAATCTTGCAAGACTGCCTCGAAAATTTGTTTTCGGTGGTGCGCATCAGGAAGCCTGTTCCTAACGCATATGACTTAAAGTGTGCCCTGAAGCTTGTGTGCGTGAGTCAGTTCCTTCATGCACCCGGAACGTCAAGCTACGAAGTCGACGATGCTAAGTACCTCGCCGACATGCTTGCAAAAGGCAAACAAGAGCACGGGGAGGTGGAAGCTGATGTCATTGATGACTCGGAAATTTTGTTCATTGAAGAACTTCAAGAAAACGAATGCAACATCCTTTTCTACATCGGCGGCTTCCTTTTAAAAGGTATGCTGAGTGTTGTAGCGGGATGCGGGCATTGTAATTCTGCCTTGTTAGGCTCAACTGAAAGCGAGCACGCAACTCTGACTATTCTGAAGGAGTACAGGAGTGAAGGTGGCAACCTCACATATCCCAGCAAGGATGTTTTGCTGACACTCAAGTCGTGTGAAGAGCATTTCAGGGGCATCATAAGTTGGAGTGAGGGCTTGCTGCGCTTAAGGTCCCCGTTGAAGGCCGTGACCGATTATTTGAACGAGATGGTGCGCCCTTGCGTAAAGACTTGCTCCGAGCACAGTGACGCCGTAGCAAAACTCCTTATTGCGAATTATGCAAGACTGAGGCTTCGCGTGCATTTGCGCCACGTTAGTTCAAACGGCGTCAATGAACACGGAAGCAAGACGTGCGCTGGGGTAAGCCTTCCGTGACCAGCCGAACTGGACCAGTCACTTATAAATTTTATTATTTTTTCTTTCAGAACACTTATTGTTTGATTAAAATATTTTGAGTTCATTGTGAACTGGCTAACCTCCCTGTCCTTTCTTCATCCTCCTCCTTAAGTTCATAGACATTTTTCTTATTTGTTATACAATATCACATTCTTAGATAAAAACAGCGTTGTGATCTTTAAGCTGACTAAGGTTGTGATCTTTGGAGAATGTTTATGGTAAGTTAATATTATTGCGGTCGAAGCAATACCGACACAGCGTCACAGAGGCAGAATACGAGAGTGATACTTCTCGGATAATTAGATTGCTCGCTTACATATATCTATGGAAAGTAGAAAAACTGAACAGGTATAGGGCATCAAAATCGTTATTACTGCATTTCATCTTGTATTTTCCAATAACTTAGTAAGATTTTTTTCTCAGTGGTCACATAAAAACGAGAGATTCAATTGATGTTTACGCTGTTTCACTATCTCAACCAGCTATAACAGAAAAATAGCTGTGTAACAAATCTGAATCTCATTCCCGCAAGATTATTCAGAGCTGCGAGGGCACGCAAGGCGGGGGAAAAAGCAGGATGAAGTAAGTTCAACGCGTACAATGCGAGCACTACTGAGTGGCTGGCACGCTGCACAGCCACTGAGGAGTGCGGTGAGTTTAGGTAACAGGAAAAGGCGTGCGCTTCATGAATTAATGTAGATTTATCCTGCAAACAGTCTCCAATGACAGACGCACATATTCAGACTGCTTTTTTATAGCGCGAAATACCATTTCTCGCACTAAACTCTTCTCAAACTCTCCTCATACGCGCGCGCAGGCAGTGTGTTTCGTTGGGGTGAGATATGTAATGGCGGACGCTCTAGCAGACGACGCGGTTGTCCCCACCCTGTACGGAGCGGCGGGCGAGGGAAACCATTCAGGCACCCTACGCTCGATGCTTCGAGCTCACCGACGCGAACAGTGTCTGCTCCACGTGCGGCGCGTGTTTATATGCAAAACGCGCGCACGCAGTGGCACGCAGCGCGGCGCCTGATAGACACGGGAAGATATGAGGCTGGACGAGTGAAATCGATTTCCAGGTCGAGTCCAACCGCAACGCGGCAATAAATGCCGCAGCTCTCGTGCGCATCCTTCCGTTTCTCTCTCTCTCTCTTCTCGTGTCTTCTTTTTCCGCGCCATGTCGCTTTGCGTGGGCGAAGCTTTAATTAAGCCCCGCAGGCAGCGAGCCTGCCGCTTCATTGCGCCCACCTCTCCTCCTGCCCTCGTCGGCTGCCCTTTGCTCACGCGGGAAAAAAAGACAGCGGCGCTCTTCCCCGCCGCGGCACCTTCAGCGACGAGATCCAATTTCACCAAGGCGTGTCTTCATTAACGCCAAAACGGAAGGGCCGCGTCGGGCATTATGCTCCAGCATCACGTTGTGCGTCCTGCCGCGTGCGAACGTGTCCGGAATAGCCGCAACGTGGACGAAAACGCCGATAAGTGCGAGGGCGGCCGTCTGCTGCCGGAGCTGGTGCGCATGGAAGGCATACACAGCCCGGCGAATGTGCTCCCCGCCAGCAGAGCTCCGGTGTGTACGCCGAATGTTCCGCGGGATGCCGAGTGGAGCCTGCGTTGTTGTCCCTCGCTCGCTCACTCATCTTCCTTGCACGCGATGCTCCTTGGGAGTCAGGGTGAGGCCGACTTTCTCGCGAGAAGAGCCGAAATATACTATGGTCGATCTTTCTCTGTTGTTTCGGGGTGGCGAGGTTCCTTGTTTTGGGAAGTCGGGATGATAGTCACCCGCGAACGATCGTGTTCCATGCTAAACAGGATATTCGGGCCGTTTTGCTCTCGTAGTCGTTTTTTTTTCACTCTTTCTCTCTCACAAACAGACACTGAAATAAACCATTTGCGTTGTTATTTTAAGGCGTGTCGAAAGAGAAAACCGCACCTTATGTTTCCAAGCTTGTAACCGCTTTTGTGTCTACGTTTGTGTGTGTGTCAGTATATTTCAAACGTATGGGACAAAGAAAGGCGTTGCCTTCTTATGCACTCCCCGATCCTGATTGCCAGCGCCCACAGTGAATTCGGTTTTGCGAAAGATTGCTTGACGTTTCGTTTCGCCTTCTTTTATTTCTTGATTTTTCTGTTCTTGGTGTTTTGTCGCGGCGAATGGGCTGAATTTTCGACGGAATACAAATCCACTAGCGAGCACGAATGGGAACCGTCGGCACACTGGATTATTCCGTTCATCGGCTCGGCGGCAATAGAAAACGGAGAAATTTGTTTCTTTGTTATCTTTTTCTCCACCTCACCGTGTTTTGGTGAATAAGGTGAAAAATAAAGCAGATAATACTTGGGAGCCTTCGTGGACAATGATGTATGTATGAGGAATAATTTGGGTGAAGCAAAACACTGAAAAAACAAAATAAAAAGAGACAGAAACGGAAGCAGAGATCGAACAAATGAAGAAAGTCAGGGGTAGAAAAGAATGGAAGGAAAAAACAGCTTTCTTCGTGGTGGTTCCTGTTTTACTGCTTGTTATTTTCCATTTGTTTACAGGCCGGCCGCTAGAACGACGCGTGTATACATTCCGGATTTGCCATTCTGGAAAGTAAGCAGTGCGAGAATTGGTGCGAAAATAAATTGAACGGATTATTGCTCTACGTAGCGCCTCTTTTGCGTGAGTAAGGAGCGCATTCAGGTGAAAGGGGATGAAAAGTTTTTTCCAATTTCTTTTGTGTCCGAGGCTTCAGACGCGAGAAAGGAGCCACGGAAGGCAAACCTGCGGTGAGGCTTGCAGGTTCGGATAAGGAAACATGGTGGCCAACGACGCAAGCAGGCACGCAGTCTCCGGGGAAGCGCAAATTTTCGTGAATCATTTTTTTTCCCTGTTGGCGCAGCGCGGCTTCGCATTGAACTTTTCGGTTTCCTCTGCTGGCGTGTTGCGAGCTGTGTACTATATCGCCACCACCGTAGCGGCGGCGTGGAGTACACGCGACGGTTCGGAAAGCGCGTCGAACTGTTCACTGCGCACGCTAGGCAAACAAAGACTGCCTTTTCCATCCCACAAATTGCATTATGAAACAGCCTCCTCGGTGAACCACCCCATTCCCTGCTCCACACTCCAGCAAGTTCACATAGCTTCCATGCAACAACGACCGAGAGAAATGCAGAATGCCTTTCTATGTAACGGCAGCTAGATTATTTCGGGCCAATGTTTATTCACTATTTTTTTTTTGAGAAAGATTTGTCGTTTTATAAAACACGACACTTGAGAAAAATAAATCACGAAAAATCGGGGGCGGAGGGCTTATTGAAGATGAGGGAAAGCAATCAAAAAGCAGCAGTTGTTGGCGAAACGCATTATACGGAAGGCGTGAAGATACGGTGGGAAGGGGGGGGGGGGTGTTGTGTGAGCAAATGGCAGGAGATGCTGGACTTGTTTTGAATCGCAGACGCGGGAGTCGGTGTACACGGCGGCGTACATATCGGCCTATTTTCGTGCACACCCTTCCTCGAGGAAAGCGAGCAACTTCCGTCGCCTTTCCCTGAACATTGTAGCAGCTTCCGAAGCACGAGACAATCACCCAGTTGTGCTTGGACTCGAAACAATCCTAGAAGAAGGAGAAGACAGCGACACTAAAACAAACTGAAGTATATACACCAAACATCTTCCGGAAAAGCGTCACTTTCCGCTGTTCGGTCGGTCCAGCCTGGGTGGGCGTTAACTCCCCTCAGAAGCAGCGGGAAAAAAAAAAGAGACTGCGTCCACTTCCTCTTGTTCGCGTGAACGGCAGCGGAAGCGCCTTTTGTCTAGCCGGCACCAGGATGTCCCTGTCACTGTCGAGATTACAAAAACAGAAGAAAAGGTCAGCTGCAAACTTACGGCACTCGGGTGAAATGTTCCAGCGCCTTGCATCAGTGTCGCTCCGCTGTGGAATGATTCTCCGGTGTTTGGACCACAGTCTGACATTGATCGGAGTGGTTGTTTAGAAAGAGGATAATTGTGGATTTTTTATTCGTCTCTTTGAAAGTAAGAGGGAGAGATTTCATGAAAAAATCGCCTTTTCTTTCTTCATCTTCATTTAGCTCGTATTTACTTTTACACCTGTTTACTATTTATTACTACAGGTCGTACAATCGTTTCCCAAAATATAGCGCAGAAAACTGCATTGTATGTGCTTGATAGAGAAAATTGGTAACCGGCTGTTTGTAGCGCAAAGTTCTGATTCCGAACGATGACAATTTTTCCGTCAACGAGGAGCTTTTCCTCCTTAGCAATCCGTCGAAACTTTTTTGTTGCTTCAGGCTTCAAATAAGTGAATTACAGTAATGTTTCCTCTGATTGTGGCAGTTATATCATCACAGTTATATTTCTTCCAGATAACTAATTTTCTTTGGCTGAAACTATGTGTTCTTTCCTTTTTGAACCAAACTCATCTATACTCATTTCTACGTCAGCTGTTAAGCCTGTTAGGGATGGGAAGGAAGGACGCTCGCTAGCTGATGGCATCCCACCGCTGCCACCAGTTGTAAAGGTTGAAGGAAGGTCGCTGATGATGATGGCAACCCAGCGCTGCCATCAGTTGTTACGGGTTGGAAGGAGGAAGTTGCAGGGGATGGCATCCCACCGCTGCCACCAGTTGTAAGGGCTGGGGAAGAAGGAACGCAGGAGGATACAGAAAACAAAACAGGGGTTTATGACATTATTTACACATATTTACAGAAAAGAAAGGTTAGTGGTTTCACAAACCACGAGCGTGGTGGTTGAACGTTACATAGTTCACAACGACGTCGAGCACTCTGCGGCGTCGTTTTAAGCCCTGTTGGGCTCCCTCGAACGCTTAACGGCGTCTTGGCGACACGACGTCTCGTCCTCCGGCTAAGACGTACAATGCCTAACGTGCATAAGCAGTCGGCCGGTCGGCTTGGTGATTGGGGATTAAAAGAGAGCGCCGCTCTCCTGTCAGCTCTCGCTCTGGTCACAACAGCTTCCCGCCGCCAGATGAATTACCGAGGTCATCAGGCACGCTGCTGCTTGAAGGGACGACAAAAAGGTCCACATTTGAAGGACGGGAACTCGCCTTTGCTTGCTGCATGGTCTGGATAATTGCTCAAATCTTCGACAGCCTCTGTCAGACTGGGCGCCGAAGGGAATGAGAGCCTCCCTCGCGGACCAGCTTACGCACAACGGCGACTGCCCAGACGAATTTCGAGGCCAAACTTAACAAGCCTTTATGTGTCTTTGCCAGCGTCATATTGATTATTATTACTGGTTAGTGTGCTTGGATGCAATTTGCATCATTCCCTTGGACTAAACTACTACACAAACCGTTCTGCAATATATACCCCCTTCTTTTACTAAAGAGAGTATTCATAAACTTTCAGCAGGAAGGCAAGAAACCGTTTTTTGCGTCAGAATACTGCAGCGGAACAAAAAAATAAAGAAAGACCGATCATGGTTGAGCTTTTTCTCACGAAAATAATGTATGTGCAGAGGTTACTGTGCCAACAAAAAAAGCTGGATGAAATACTGACATTTTACCGCATACCACAACGAATGCACCAGAGCGCCTATATGTACACGTTACCCCAGTACATGCGAGCGAAACTTGCGTGTTCGATGCCTTCTGTAGGGAGCGCCACGTATCGTACTAGAGCTCCAAGCGCGCACCACCATCGCACGCCAGGGAGCAAGACCCGAGTTCTCGCTCACTTGCAACAGCACGCTGAACCGTAAGGTGCACGCAATGCCTCGGAATTTCACTCATGCTTCTTCCTTGCTCCGGGTCTAGCTCGGCCTTTTATTGCTTATTCTTGGCGCAACTTGCTCTCTCTGTCCGTCATGCCTCTCTCAGCACGGCCGCAAGGGTGGAGGATGCAGCGAGTGTGCTGTATATACACTCGTAGCGTAAACGCTCAGGATAGCTCACCCACCACGAAGAACAAACCGGTGCGCGGTGCCGGGCCATTTCCGTGCTGCCTCGGTGCGCGGAAACTCCTTTGTTTCAAGCGGTCGCAGAACGTGGGAGGCGTTGAAAATAAAGTAAGAAGAAAAAAACTGAGCTGAGTATTCTTTGTTTCAAGTATATCCGGCGAATGACGGCCGGGTGTAGCGGAGCATCGAGGGCGCTATGGCGGTTCTTCACCGTTTCTTCACAATCTTCGCTTTCCACTGGTGTGACAGCTGCGCTCGCTGTATTAGCTCACCGAACGCCATCGGTTCTCTTGAATACAAACAACTCACAACATATCAGCTGGAGCTTATAGTCGCGTACGCTCCGAGCAGCCGTATACAATCTGGCGAAATTAGTATACTAAGGGAACGATGGCGCTGAGATCACTCCGCATTATTTAGTCAAATGTAACAATGACAAGTATATATATATATATATATATATATATATATGAAAGTAGAATACAAGTGCTTTCACACTCACATAGCTGTTATTCAGCCGACGTTTCGATGGGAGCCCCGTCTTTTTCAAGGTTAATATTTACGTATTTTCCGTTTCTTATAGCTTCCAAAGACAGAAGGGAAGAAGAAAGAAAAAAAGCCTGAGGGAGACTTCAAAAATGAAAAAAATTATAAAAAATATGAGACGAACCAACAAAAACACGACAGGATTAGGAAGGGACAGCATCTCAAGAGAGTAAAGGGTGTGGCAGCTTGGGCTAGTTGGTATGGCATGACGATAGTTATAGCGCGAGAACAGAACGACGACACAGAGACAAGAAGGACCTTCGTATCCTTCTTTCGTCGTCGTTCTGTTCTCGTGCTTTAACTAGAGTAAGGCGAACGTGAAAGAGCCATGCCATCATTGTCAACAGTACCTCCCACGCACACACCCTTCCGTGAAGTGGGCAGTGTGACGACCGTTTTGATTATTGATATGTGGGGTTTAACGTCCCAAAACCACCAAATGATTATGACAGATGCCGTAGTGGAGGGCTCCGGAAATTTGGAACACCTGGGGTTCTTTAACGTGCTCTATGACGACCGTTTTAGTATAGCTGCTTCAGGGGCAATCCGCTGGCGGCTTGTCCACCTTTGAAGTTTACGACAAATCGGTGGAAGGAAACTTGAGCGCTTCGAGTGTATGTTGGTGGCGTCGGAAGATTTGAAAAAGGCGGTAATTGTGGCAGCGCCATCAATATTAATTATATGCATTGGCTCCTGTCAGTGAAGGAAAAGGGAAGGTGCATTAGGAAAGTAAAAAAGAAAAGAAGAAAAGAAAGAAAAAAGAGAAACAAGAAGAAAAGAAAGAAAAAATAGAAAAAAACTGTACGACATCCGGGACGACTTATCTGCGCATTTCGGCTGTGCTTGAAGCTGCAAACCAATTCTCTATTGTCTGATGCTTACGCTTACAGCTTTGTTAGATGGCAATATTGTTGACGCAATGGGAGGTTCGAGGCACAGGACTGATTAGAGAGAAGCATTTGCGTCTTTTAGTGATCGTAACGCTGACAGAGCGCCTGGGTGTTCATTTATTTTGTTTTTTATCGTGTTGAATATGTGTTAAAGTAAGATTCCCGTTGTTCCCGTTCTCTGATCGAAAAATGTTTTCCAATAGTGTAACCCTGATGTCATCAAAGCTGTGGTATTTTAATGTGCTGTGTTTTGAAACTGCAACGCTTGGCAGGGAACGAACAAGTGCCCGATGGTTGTTGAATCTAATTATAAACGGAGTGCCTGTTTGGCCAACGTCTTGCATGTTACATACCCCACATTCCCGAAGGTATATTACGTTCTTTGAGTCAGTATAGTGCACCACTTATGCTGTGCGTTATATCTGAGGGGGTGCTTACCGCCCCTGTCGTTATCGTTGTCTGCATGTGTTTGCATACTTTGCATCTGCTTTCTTCTCAAGGGCGAGACACAGTTTGAGTTTTCATGCCTACTTTTGAATTTATTAAATAATCCTTTATATGTTTGGCTGCCTGTATACCACACAAGGAGCTATATATATATATATATATATATATATATATCTATATATATATATATATATATATATATATATATATATATATATGTGTGTGTGTGTGTGTGTGTGTGTGTGTGTGTGTGTGTGTGTGTGTGTGTGTGTGTGTGTGTGTGTGTGTGTGTGTGTGTGTGTGTGTGTGTGTGTGTTTAAGGGAAAGAAGTATACCTTAGGGCTCGTTTTTACGTGTTTTGACACATTAATAATGAGATCTAACAGACAATAATGCCAAGAAATGTACAGGGCAAGTTATTTTTCCACCCACTTTTCTTTCTTCTTAGTTACATTACATTGCTACTAATAACTTCCCCTATTCAATCCTTGGCATATTTGTTTATTAGATCTCATTATTATTGTGTCAAAACACGGAAAAACAAGCCCTTAGGTATACACTTCTTTCCCTTATTCATTAACGAGGGTCTCGTACAGGCAAACTTGATGCCGTTAGGTTGTATACGAGGGACTATTGGTCAGCGGCCCGCTCGTAATAAGTTCACGTGCTACGTGACGCCACCCAGGTTCATGAAAGGGTGTTCCACACTCGCCGCCATGGCTACAGATGGCGCTGACTGACACTCCCACGTTTATATTCACATATAAACCCAGTAAAGTGGCTAGGGAGATAGCCGCCGTGATAGCTCAGTGGTTAGAGCATCGCCCGCGTTATTTGAAGGTCGTAGGTTCGTTGCGTGCTCACGGCAAGGTATTTTATCACCCACTTTTATTTCTTATTTACAATAAATTGGTTTTAATAACTTCCCCGATACATTCCTTGGTATTATTTTCTGTTAGATCTCATATATATATATATATATATATATATATATATATATATATATATATATATATATATATATATATATATGTCACCATGTCAGATATTGGCTGATCTATTGCGAAACAGCCCGGCAGTCCGCTATGGCGTTTCGGTTTACCGAAGGGCCATTTTTAGCCATACAGATGAAGTTTGGGCCAATACACGGTACTACCTTCTAATTTCTATGGTGGCTGGACCGCTGTGCCTATGAATTCACATTTTCCCACATCCGTGTGCTTCGGCTGCCATTTTTTGCAGAAATATGCGAAGAGTGACGCCGTTATCACACCTAATACATTGCCATAATGCATGCTACGTCCCTGCATTAAAATTCAAGCATGAACGGAAGCTTGTAGCTAACGTGTAGCAAAAAAAAAAAAAAAACAGCGCCCACAGCTATGCGGTCCTCCGCTTTAGACTCGCTTCAGTAGTATATATACTAGTAGTAGTATATATACTTCAGTAGTATATACACCCGGTCCTCCGCTTGAGGAGTATATATATACATGTAACTATATGCACCAATCTAATCAGTACTGTCCACAATACATCGCGCACTCAACCGTGGCGTCCATTAGTTCGGCGTGGGATGCAGTTGATCAGATGCACGAGAGCAGGAATTCAGAGACAAAGGAGGAATGAGGTAGAAAGGAAGGCAAAGACAGGAATGCTCGGCGTAAAAAGTTTCTTAGTGAGGTCACGTTCGAACCCACGTATCCACGATCCCAATGTGAGCCTCGTAACCACTCGGCCATCCAGGAAAAACACTAGCGGAGCATAACACGGTCTTGTTCAGCATAGTATGCCAAGGTGCTGGGAAAAGAATGTGGGGGTGTGGAGTATGAAAAGAAGGACTGCTGAAAGTAATGAAAAGAATTAGGGATGGAGTAATAAAGAGAAAAGGGGGAAACAACAGGAAGAGATCGAATAAAACAAGTTAATAGAAAATAATAAACAGAGGGAAAGAGACAGAAAGAACAATCGACCGAGCCAAAGAAACAAAGAAATATATGAAGAGATAAATAACTAAACAAATAAATAAATAGATAAACATAAACAGACACAAAAACATGAAAAAAGAGAACATAGGATGAAGTGAAGAAAAGAAGAAAAATAAAAAAATGATAACGAAAGCAGCACAGCTCCGCACTTGCCTCTGGCTCTGCACCTCGGAGCTGCATTATTTCAATTTTTCTTCAGATGCTACATCGTGTGTATGTCATGCGGGAAGAAAAGTCGCGCTGCTACCACTCGCCTAGCTACGTTATCTTCTACATGCCGGGACCGGAGATGCGAATCTAAGCGGCTGATGGACAAAAAGATCTTATTCTCGTTTACCGTGCACGAGTAAAAAGCGACTTCCGGTCGGTTGTTTGCAAGTTTGCTACAATATCAGTTCAGCTGGTCTGCTTTTGGTTCATACTAGGCTGCGTCTACCGACGCTAAAAGAGCACGTACGACTGAATAGATAAGATCCTCCACCTCCCGCCCCACCATAATCACAGTCATCATCAGCAGCAGCATCGCTGTCGTCTTCATACTTTTATAGTGATCCCATTTTTGTATTCACCCTGCAACATGGAAGTGACTACACGTGATCTGTAACTTCTCCCTTTCTTGCTCTGGCTGATTTCAAGTTACGTTGAAACATTTCTCAATTTTATTGCAGTAGGCTAATTACCTGTCATCGTCCACCACGTTTCCATTTATTAGGTACGAGTTTTGTCTCTCTAATATAGACTACCGGTTATAAAGCCAACGTTTTATACATGGCCTAACCAGCTATACTTTCTCCTTTTGAATTTTAAATGAAACACCTGAGTGGCCCCCGTTTCTTATCGAAACACTTCTGTCGCTATTTTTTTTTCTTTTATTGTGGAGCCTAACATTTTTTGTTCCGTCTGCCGTTGCGAGGTTCTTAACGCATGCTAAAGCTTCTCAGTCATTGATTTATATGTGGAGTTTAACGTGCCAAAAGCACCATATGATTGTGGTAGACGCCGTAGTGGTTGGCTCTGGAAATTTCGACCACCTGGGGTTCTTTAACGTGCACCCAAATCTGAGCACACGGGCCTACAGCATTTTCGCCTCCTTCGAAAATGCAGCCGCCGCAGCCTTGATTCGACCCTGCGACCTGGGGGTCAGCAGCCGAGTACCTTAGCCACTAGACCACCGCGGCGGGGCGATGGTTTGTCAGTGAATCTCCGATTTTCCACTTCTTATGTTAGTATAAGAAAAAACGCAATATATTAATCTCGTTTTTTTTTTATTATCGCGGTTAGCGGTAATCTACCAATGATCATTAGTAATGCCTTTCGTATTCCCCCTCAAACCTGCTTTCATTCGTCTTCAAATTTCCTTGTCGTAATCAGGAACCCTTTTGAGCAGGTGGCCTTAATGAATCAACCCTTGCGCAGGTCCTTTGCAAGCGAACTGCTGGTTCTGGCTCAGTAAGGTGAAGGACTTAACTGCCTCATAAAGCACTAAAATTGTCCGGCGTCCAGTGTCGATCTCCCCTCCATCGATGGAGAAAATTTATCATCTCTTTATGACGTCGTCATATCATTATGACATCATCATTATGTCATTACGTCATTATGACATCATCACAGATCCAAGACGCTATGTGACAGGGCTGTGACGTCATGGTAACACCGCATAGTGACGTCATCACATGCATCTTAGCTTGGTGAACGGAAGGCCGATCACGGAGGCAGGGCAAGACCAGGTGAAGTGCCTCCGATCTTGGAGGCAATGTGATACCCACGCTATAGGTGCAGAAAGCTTTCGCAGAGTGGCGACGCATTAGCAATACATTCACTGAGAAGCATAGAGGGTAGCCTTCGCCTACCAGCTGTGTTACGCATGTGCAGAAGGAACCCTGAGAATTTTTTGTTGACTTGCAAAGCTATTGCAAAATATCCTGGCATTCTGCATGCAAATTTTCAACCCTACTCTCCCGATACCTCAACTAGCGCTCCCCGTCCTTTGTCGAAATTTATTCTCAGCACTATCGACCAATGTGGTATCGTCGGTAATGCAGAAATTGTTGGAATATTTGTCTTTAATCTCCGACCCGTTATCCTGTGCAGTCGACTGGCTTAAATACTTTTGATCACGAAGTGAACTCAACGAGAGAGATGGTGTCTCTGTCTCAAGTCATTATTCTAATACGGAATAGGATATATGAAGCGTGGAAACTTGGGCGGGTTGATAGGACATAACTGAATATACGAACAGCGCAACTGAAATGTAGTTACAGTATATAACTACGGAAGCAAAGATACAAAAATGGCAAATTCACAATGGTGTTGCGCCAGGCCCGCCTTTGCCGTGAGAGCCTCTATCTGCAGCTACAATGTTCAGAAAGGCCCTCTACTGCCAAGAAGAAATGGGTGAGTTTTCTGCCTTGCCTGACAGCACAACGGAATTTGTGTGGCGTTACACACTCTGTAGCCTACGAGCTGTCCTTTCAAAGAAGCCAGCATTGCCGAAGAACCGTGTACACATCGTTGGTAAAGAAGAACTTCCTGAGAAAGTGCGTGATCTTTTGGGACTTGGACAAAAGTTCGCAGTTGAACCTCGAAAAACGCCACAAGAGCTGCTCACCCTCGTACCCCAAGTTTCTCGACGCACCCCGGACAGCGAGATGAACAGGTGTGTTTCCGAAAGGGTGGACGTTTTAACACGCTGTAAATCGCCTGGCAGTGCTGTGCCCACTAGGAATGTAGTCTCTTTTTTGAAAGTCAAGTCTTTAGCTCTTTTACAGTCAGTCAAAGAAGCTGGCTTTGCTGTTTTTCCTTCCGTTTTGTTTAAGCACAAAGCCACCATGGCTAAATTGGTTTTTAAACCTACCGACTCTTCCCTAGCAAAAGCTAAATTGGAAGCAAAAAGGCATTGCGACCCTCTCAGCCTAGATAGAGTTGCAAAATTAATTGACAATTCAAAGAAGCTAAAAGTTTTGAGATCTTTTTTACCGCTAAGACGCGCAAGATTGACTACCCACTACAGGTTATATTTTCTGAAAACGAGATTTGGCATGAACAGGTCGCCTTGTTTTTAGAAGAACAGCTTAGCCTACTAACTATTGACGATCCTTTTCTGGTGGAAGACTCTGAGGCAGTCACTAAGGTTTTAAAGACCGATGGCAAAGGACTGAAGGGTTTCTCGATAGACGTAAAAAATTTGTAATATTCGCTTCCACATAACGCACTGCTCCAGTGCCTAGAGGAACGCATTGGTTTATTTGGGTCAACAGACTTCCAGAATGCGTGAGGCACTTTGGTCCGTGGTTTCCTGCAATTGCTTTCGTTTTATTTAATGTCAACGGTTGCGTCTAGGAATGGGCAAAATTTCATTTAAAAAGTGGCATTTGTATAGGTTCTTGTTTGGTACCAGTCTTAAGCGACATCTTTCTCGCGCACAAGGATCGCCTCATTAAAAAAGATCTCAACTTGTCTCTCGTTGTGAAAGTCTCAAGGTTTGTCAATGTCTCATTGTATTTGTCGATTTTTTAGATGGTGTTTTTGAAATTGTTGTGCCTAGTCTTTTAGGGTTGTTCAGAAGGCACTTGCATCCTCTAGAACTCACTCATGAGCTACCATCTGGTAATTCGATTAGGTTCTTGGACCCAACACTCTGTTTCCGAAGCAATAATTTGTGCTGGCTGTTCTCACCAAGGAGTGGTAAGCCCCTCTTACCTTTCCACTCAGCTCATTCGATGTAGGGTAAAGGGGTATCACCAATGGTTGCCTTGTTAATGCTCTTAGGAGGTCACGCCCGCACTATATGCAACGCAGTTTCAGAGCACTGGTCGAGCGCCTTTAGGAGCTGGTTACTCGAACGCCCTGATTGCTGCTGTTGCGGAGAAGCTTTTGAAGCAAATTGAAAATCAAGCAGGGCGATCTCAGCCCCAAAATGCGCCAGTTCTCAAGGACTGCGTTGCAGTCCCTTATCTGCACAACGTTTCTCATAGGCTGAAGAAAATCGGGAAATGAGCTGGTATTGCTGTTTTATTTTCCGCCCCGGAAAAGCTGTGAAAGCTTCGTAGGTTAGTGAATCAACCAGCTGCAAATAGAGTGAAATGCTCCGTGAAACACAGATTGCCCTTCGTGCCTTGTGTTATTGGTGTTATATATCTTATTCCGCTATCTTGCGATATGATATATATTGAGCAAACCGGAAGGTGCTTGAATGACCATTTAAAAGAGCAAAATATTAATGTGCACCGTGCAGTCCAAGAACACCTCGAAATCCACTGCCGAGACGGCGGCTGTGTGCCCCTCTTTGAGCGTGAAAGTTGTGAATAGGCAAGCACCACTGACAGGCCACGCAGGGGATATTTGAAGCCTATCACATAAAAAAGTATAATGGTAAAGGTGTAAGTTTCCAATCAGTTGCGCTATTGAAGAAAGAGATTGCATGTCTCGATCATTTTAGGCTATGTATTTGTTCAATCAACAAGAGACAAAACTTTTGCTGACATTGTTTCGCAGTTGTTGTAAACTGCACCCTTCTACGCATGCCCATTCTCTTACTTTTTCGCCTACATATGTACACCACTCCGCTATTAAATCATTGTTGAAAGTCAGCGCTCTTTGCTATCTTTGTATCTTTGCTTCCGTAGTTACACTGTCACTAGTTTTAAGTTGCGCTGTTCGTATATCTGGAATAGGGGTTCAAGTTGGTGTATTGCATACTTCTGCACTTGTAGCTCGGGAACGTGGCCCGAAATTCACACCACAAGGAGGACCAATAAAAGCGCCAATCGAATGTTGCTTTCTTTTCTTGTTTCGTTTTGTTGGCGCAATTCATTACCTGAACTGGCTTTCTGCATAAATCTGTCGACCTTTCATGCCACGTATGATGTTATCCTGGGAGGAGGGTGGGGAGGGGGCGATTGATTGATTGATAAGTGAGGTTTACCGTCCCAAAACCACCTGATGATTATGAGAGACGCCGTAGTGGAGGGCTCGGGAAATTTCAACCACCTGGGGTTTTTTAACGTGCGCCCAAATCTGAGCACACGGGCCTACAACATTTCCGCCTCCATCAGAAATTGAGCCGCCGCAGCCGGGATTTGATTCCGCGACCTGCGGGTCAGCAGCCGAATACCATAGTCACTACACTACTGCGGTGGGGCGCGGGGGGGGGGGGGGGGCGATTGAGAGGGGCATTAAGCAGGAAGTGTAACTGACCTAATTAGGCCGGTACGGTAATCGACTTCGGGAACTATGAAACTTTGGTCTCCCCTAAGAAAATCCCCCGGATCGACGCCCGCATGACGTTTTTTTTTTTCGCTCGTCCCATGCAAATCCAATTAGCCGCTGCCATGAGCTCCCCGCCCCATTGCTACCGGACACACTGGCAAGGTCATAACGTGCTCAGAGCTCGTTGCTTCCCTTATCAAAAAAAAAAAATTCTGCGCAAGGAGCACTGCGGTGAGAACTCTGCCATTTACCACTACAACTTCATATATGGCCAGTGAACCCGTACTTTCCCGTCTTTCCGGCCAGGGATTAATCGAGTTTTTGTCAAGAAACTCGCCGCGACGTCAACCGCTGCGATGATCCTCTTTTTCGTAGCTGAGAACAGTGCTCCTATGAAGGGAGAGCGATTGTAACGAGAAAGAAAGCAGGAAAAAAAACTGTAAGTCATTGATACACTTCTTCCGTGCTCAGCGCGATCTAGAACCAGCCTTTGTGTTTTCGAGGAACGCAGATATTACTCGGAAATTTTCACTAAGCTCATTGAAGCCTTGTCGTGGTCGGCTTACGATTATGCTCTTTTTCTTTCTATTTATAGGGTGAGTTCCATGAAGCTTGCAGGCCCGCTTGGACATAATGAGGCCTTCCTTCACGAACTCTTCATTCTGTCTGTGGTCATAATAATAATAATAATTATTATTATTGTTATTATTATTATTATTATTATTATTATTATTATTATTATTATATTATTATTATTATTATTATTATTATTATTATTATTATTATTATTATTATTATTATTATTATTATTATTATTATTATTATTATTATTATTATTATTATTATTAACTGTGAAGGTCTTACAAGAGTCTCCACAACGGCACATCTCCTCTTTATGTCCTGGTTTCGGTACATGAAACTCACTGCGGTAATATTCGAGGCGTAAAAGGACGAACTAGCGCTGGGAACAACCGAAAGCTTCGCTAGTTAGTAGGTGTCCACATTAAAATACTGGGTGTGCGAACGTGCGCACACGCAAGAGAAGATGGCATTCGGTATTACTCAACTTTTATTGTGTGTCCTCGCTTGCCCAAAAATTCAACACGCCCTAAAGCGGTGCCATAGTGGCTAAGGTACTCGACTGCTGACCCGCATGTCGCAGCGTCGAGTTCCGGCCGCGGCGGCTGCATTTTCGATGGAGGCGAAAATGCTGTAGGCCCGTGTGCTCAGATTTGGGTGCATGTTAAAGAAATTCAGGTGGTCGAAATTTCAGGATCCCTCCACTATGGCGTATCTCATAATCATATGATGGTTCTGGGACGTTAAACCCCACATATCAAACTATCAAATCTTTCAACGCCAACTAGAGGCCTCGAAAAACAGAGACACCGAGGGGCGCGCGTTGGGTCTATTGCACGCAGTTAAACCTGCAATACACAGCTCACCATACCTGTCCTATATACGCTGAGTTTGACTTCTGGATTTGCCAATAGAAGCAGTCAGATTAATAGAAAGTTCAAAACTGCGACTTTAGTTCAGCGTAGAAAATATTCAGTGGAACACGGTCATCCCATCATTGACAAAATAATTAGTGCATTCTGTGACGTCTTAGGGGGAAAGACGCTATTTAGCTCTATAATTCGGCAGCGAGGAGGCATAGCGAACGCACAATGATGATTATCACACATAAAATTTAATATACAAACGTATGTCTATACATGAACAAACATATGGCCATCATTTTTGGCGGGAAACGAAAATGGCCTAATAATTCTGTTTCCTCTCGATAGGGATTTCGGCTTATGGGAAATACGGCTTATTAACAAAATATATTAGTACGAAAAGGAATCGACAAGCACAATTGGCAACCTGAGCTTGGCAGTAACTTTGTTGTTTTTCTTTCTTCCCAGCGTTATATAAAGACCACATTATTGCGATTTCTAACCCAATGATCGCCTTATTGCAAAGAACCAAGACGTGACAATGAATGTTTAGGTTCATGGGCCCTGCTACAATGACGTTCTCAAGGGGCGTCTTGTAAAGCAGCTCACGCCGAAATTATTAGTAAATCAATGTATAAATGAAAATTCGCTTCCGAGCCTCTCACCGACGCATGTTCGTAATATTGTCGCAATCTGCTATGCCTTCAATTATCATCCCTGCGTTGAGCAGGCGAAAGGCGCAACGAGGCGGCACATTCATGGCGCCACCGCACCGGTGGCAAGGCGTATTTAGGGGCGCGCATTGTGAAACTCCTCTCCTCCTTTGGGGCGACGTAGGCACAGCCAGGTATAACATATACCTCTATAGCACTCTCCCCGCTGCGCGCATGCCGCGAGTGTCATCGCACCGCGTCTGAGGATGCTAAGGAGCAGAGGTCGAGGAGTGCTGAGGAGAGCTCGGCCGCGTTTCCCGGAAGATGGCGGTTGTCGGAGGAAACGGGAGAAGCGCCTATTTCCGCCTCCGAGCAGCTGCGAGCGATCGCTTCTGCTGCTTCCTTTTTTTTTCCTTTTTGTCCCGGCACGAAGGGACGGGGAGAGGCAACGTGGATAGGAATGCAATTGTCGGAGTGGTCGGACGCACCAGCGGATTCCGATGCGCAATGACGCCGAGCACAGAGAAGCGAAGGGCCACCACCTCGTTCGTCCTGCGGCTTCGTCCATGACGCGTGATCCTGGAGCTCGGAGCCATTCTCTCGCCAGTTCCTCCCCACTATACACAGCACGTCCTTTCACTGCCTAGGTTTTTTTTTTTTTGCTTTTTATCTTGTTTTTTGCTGTTCACCTCAGTTTTATTGTCACCACTGTTTTTTTCTCTGTTTCTTCTATGGTCTCACTATAGTTTTTCACTCGAAACGAGGCCAGCGTTTTGTCTTTTTACGCTTTCTTTCCTATTTTATGCATACGGTGCAGCAACGTGAATGCAGGGATGAATATATTGGGAGGGAAAAAAATGAGCCCCCTATATCTGCGAAGCAGTCGGTACTAATCTACCGATCGTCTTTTTAGGGATTTACTCAACCGAGAAGAAGCCCACGGCTGTTGTGACTCAACATTTTCTTATAGTGTGGTCGTGTAAGCGACTTCCGGAAAAATGCGCATATTTACGTGACTGTTTCTCCTCATCTTCCCTGATTAAACAGTGCACCGAAAACCGGCGCGGCTTAACTCTGGCAAAATCATGAGAGCTATGGGCAATAATATATGGTAATAAGTGCCATAAAAAGAACGCTCTTTGCCTTCCATGAAAGTGTTTGTGGGTTGACTTTATCATAAATAACAAGATACCCATATTTACAACGAGACACAAGGTGGTCTCTCCATGTTCAGCAAAGTTTAGCAAAAACGTGCGACATAACATACAAGACGCGTGAGAGAAAATGCACTAAAGAGGATGACCTCTCTCACAAAATGGCTGATTTTGAAGTGATGAATTTATTGTACACAGAGTACGTTAAACGTCTGTATTGCAGCAGTACACTACACTCCGAATATCAGCTCTTTGAAGCCGTGTCTACCAAATAGGTCCAACTTTACGGGGGGGGGGGGGGGGGATGAACGTGCTTGCGATTTTTTTTTATTGCGGCAACGTTAAAAACACCGTGTCACAGAAATTCAGGTGCCAGCGGCGTTGCTTGTGTACAGAAATCGGTGTTGTCTGTTTTTATTCGCGATGGATGCAAATGATCGCGATTATATTGCGTGGTTCTTCAATTTTCCACAGGGCAACTTTATGTTCTTTTTTTCTGGAAATAAAACATTCTTCAAAGGTAAACTCACTAAATGATGAATAGTATGACGGGAAACACTTGGCAACCGCAGTGCGTTTGGGAAACAATTTAAGGGACTTTAAACACAGTTTCGTGCACAGGTGGTCTTTTGCACGTGCACACTAAAAAAAAGTTGACTACACGGAGAGTGTTTCTACGACACAACAATAATCGTCATCTACTTCGAGTACATTCCTCGCGCTATCACCGCGGTCCCGGTAGTTCCTGGTCGCGAACGGCGCGCGCGTTATCACGGAGGCATAGCACTCCCAACAAGAATGTGGTCAGCGCCCGGTTTTCACGGAAATAAATGCGAGCAAGTAGGATGATGATTATTGTTTATGATATGTGGGGTTTCAACGTCCCAAAACCACCATATGATAATGAGAGACGCCGTAGTGGAGGACTCCGAAAATTTCGACCACCTGGGCTTCTATGACGTGCACCCAAATCTGAGCACACGGGCCTACACATTTTCGCCTCTATCGAAAATGCAGCCGCCGCAGCCGACGTGGAATCCCACGACGATTATTTTTGTGTAGCAGAACTACTCCCCAAGTACTCCATTTTTTCTTCGAGTGGGGCACGATTGAAGCATCCCCCGAGACGCGAGGCTTGGCTAGTGTAAGGGGAGGCGATGCGAAACTGAGCTGATTTCGATATCGCGTTCAACTTAGAAGGTGAAAGTCAAGCGTCCTCTAAGATCTTTCAGTGCGCGAACAAAGGAAAAGGGACAGGGTAGACAGAAAAAGTGCTCTTTCTGTCTATTCTGTCCTTTTTCCTTTGTTCGCGTGCTGAAACATCTTGCAAATATGACTACGCACCAACTAGCTCAAGCTTCCACTCTTGTGAGTCCTCTAAGCTTTTCCTGTGTTTTTTTTTTTTTTGCTCAAGTGGTATCATACAAGCTTGACACGTTAAAACAATCTATCTCACCGCAATGCATTGGGGGAACTTAGTGTGTGCCCGCCCTTTACGCCACCCATGTACGTCCTTGCTAATGCTTTCATTTCGTACGACTGCAAACTTGATCACAAAACACGATAAAGTGAAATGTCTGCGCAATCGTCTAGCCCGAATATAACTGGATCATGTGTTCGCGCGCAACCACGCACAGTCGCGACGGAACCAGCAATATTCAGGACGAAAAGAAGTATCGATTTTTTTGTTACAAGAATCTATATGATGGCGCCAGTTTGAGATATTACACATTGTTCCGACAATGCCTCCGACCGTTTATCTATTGTGCGCATCTGAAAAAAAAAAATCTTGCCAAGCCAATATCTTCTGGGAATGCACTTGCCTGAGTTCTAGTTCAACGACACGTTAAAGGGATATTGAATTTTATATCCTTCGTTCATAAATAAAAGAAGGGGGGGTGGAGAGGGCAACGAAATTTGGGATTCACATTCATTTTTTATACGTAATCTAATACCGTTTGACAATTTAGCGATGCCCAGCAAGCGCAAAGTAGTTTCACACAAATAGAAATGCAGCTACAAGAAATATTCTAATCCCACGTATAGCAAAGCTTTGATCTTCATGCGTTACGTAAGCGCGCACGGCGGACATGCCATTGGACGTACTGCAGGGACTTTTGTGGAAATTCCAAGCCGTCTTTTTTTTTTTTTTTTTTTTTGCTGAGTCTCGATTGGTAACCAGCAGGCCAATATCTTTTTTTTTTTTTTAGTGCAATGGCCCCTGGCCTTGCGGCAGTCTTGTTTACGAGCCGGAGCATCGCTACCATTGCAAATATTGTTTGTGTAGTGTGACGGCTTGCCCCGCCGCGGTGGTCTAGCGGCTAATTTACTCAGCTGCTGACCCGCAGGTCGCGGGATCGAATCCCGGCTGCGGCGGCTGCACCTGCGATGGAGGCGGAAATGTTGTAGGCCCGTGTGCTCAGATTTGGGTGCACGTTAAGGAACCCCAGGTGGTCGAAATTTCCGGAGCCCTCCACTACAGCGTCTCTCTTAATCATATGGTGGTTTTCGGACGTTAAACTCCACATATCAATCATCAAGTCTGACGGCTCAGTTGATGTGCATACACATATACACAGACGCACACACACACACACACACACACACACACACACACACACACATATATGTATATATATATATATATATATATATATATATATATATATATATATATATATATATATATATATATATATATATATATATATATATATATATATATATATATATATGACGGAGAGAGAGAGAAAGTACGCTCATCGCAAAAGTAGTATGAACGTGTTCCGTGTATGTATAAGGCAGTAGGGAAAGCAGTACAGAAAGAAAACGAGCACGTCAGCGCTAAATTCTCGTTACAATGTTGAAAATTCAATACTAGGTAGCCAGACGTGTACAACTGGGCCATCGCGAGCGTTAGAGTTTGCATTGAAAGCAATGGTCAAGGCTACATAGATGTCTTAATGTCAAATTGATGCGATCTGCGATGCAGAAAGGGGAAAAGAACGAAAGAACAAAGCGGCTGCTCCTGCTAGCTCGTCTGCGCATTCGCTCTCTATAATCAGGCCACTGAAGCGAAAGGAGCGCCGAACGAGCGGATGGGGTGGGTTCGCGATAGCGTCAAAAACGAAGTCGGGCAATAGTAATGCGATCGCAGCTGCAGCCAACGGATGCCGCTCGTGGTGTCGATCGTCACAAGACGTCAAGGCGCGCAGCCGCATCCGACGCGCCTGTATAGCGGCGGTACAGATGCAGGGAGAGGAGATAGGATGGCGAAAATGCGAAATGTACCAACGGCTGCTGGCTCTGGAAAGAACTTCGCGAGAGGAGGATCAGCGCCATCGACTCGGAAGCCTTGACGTCACGGTGACGTTTGCGCAGCGTCACCGTAGCAGCGGAGCGCCGTTCCAGAAATAGCTCGGCCAGTTTTCTCCCATCAGATCCGACAGTGAGGGAGAAGGTTCGCGCCGCATTTTCGAAACTGGAAACAAAGGCGGCCGGGATGGAGAGGGCGCGCCGTAATGGACGGGAAAGGACAACGAGCACTCTCCAAGGGGCAAAATGACAGAGGGAGAAAAAGAGGGTAGCGGATGGGAATAAAGTCCTCTTTTCGTTTTTGCATCAGCGGGAGCTTGTGCTTTCTTTGCTCTCCTTCTGCGTGTGTCGTTGGTGGCGCGCCCATGTTGTGCGTCGGTTGTTAGGCGCTGTTCGCGCTTGCTCTTCCTAATCGCTGACGCATTTTCCCTTTTGACGACTCCCCCCCCTCATCGATTTCGCAGTTGTGTTTGTTAATGGAGCATTTTACCATCGCAGTGTTAGTCTTTTAGATATGTTTTGCTCGATAAGTACACTAACTTTTCGATGCAGACGCTGATCGCTGTCAGAATACAGGCGTGTCTGAATAACGTGGATAGGTGCTGAGCGAGGCTTCAGCGCGACCCGAAAGATATATCGTTCACGCAAATACCGCGTTACAGCCTGTACGGCCCTGTATGGCCCCAGAGTGTCGACGTTTTGTCAGAGGAAAAAAAAGGATGAAATGATCTTGAAGATTGATATTTATTGATATGTGGGGTTTAACGTCCCAAACCATCATGTGATTATGAGAGACGCCGTAGTGGAGGGCTCTGAAAATTTCGACTACCTGGGGTTCTTTAACGTGCACCCAAATCTGAACACACCGGCCTACAACATTTCCGCCTCCATCGGAAATGCTGCCGCCGCAGCCGGCATTTGATCCCGCGCCCTGCGGGTCTGCAGCCGAGTACCTTAGCCACTAGACCACCGCGGCGGGGCGTAATGATCTTGAAGTGAACGTGCGTTTTTGAGGGGGACGGGGGGGGGGGGCTGTTCGTTTGACAAAACAAAATAAACTGCACGTCTATTGCATCACTACCTATACGGTATGTCATACAATAAAGGTGAATAAAGAATAAAGAACATGCATGGTTACTTACTGCAATATAATCTTGGTCCGCCTATGGATGGAACAATGGCTGCGGTACTCGGCTGCTCACCCGAACGTAGCGTGTTTGATCCCGGCCATGGTGGGGACATTTCGATCAAGGTGAAATGAAAGAGGCCCATGTACTGATCGATGTCGGTGTACGTTAAAGACCATCAGGTGGTCGAAATTTCCGGAAGCCTCCACCACAGCGCATCTCATAATCATTTCGTGGTTTTGGAACGTGAAATTCAACATTTTATTATATTACAATGTGGTTCTTTTGATCCGATCAAGCTTTGTGCCATGTAATGGCACCACTGATGTTATTGCATCCCACTTGAGCCTCGCGTGAGTTTTTTGGAGCGGCACGAACTGCATGGTGTGTGGAATATCTATTTCGCACATTGTGAACTGATAAATGTGCGGAATGCCTACCGCAGACGTAAGTACCTGAAACTGCATTGTACGTGGGCTCTATTGGTAAATAAGAATGTTCTTGTAAAGCATTTTTTTTATCTGAAGCATTTCTTCGCGAAAGTAAGGCACTTTCACCATTCCTATCTATCTGTCTATCTATCTATCTATCTATCTATCTATCTATCTATCTATCTATCTATCTATCTATCTATCTATCTATCTATCTATCTATCTATCTATCTATCTATCTATCTGTCTATCTATCTATCTATCTATCTATCTATCTATCTATCTATCTATGTGTCTGTCTGTCTGTCTGTCTGTCTGTCTGTCTGTCTGTCTGTCTGTCTGTCTGTCTGTCTGTCTGTCTGTCTGTCTGTCGTCATGAAACCCTTCTAACCATGGGTTTAGACAGTCGCGCGCTTTACCGAGCTTTTCTGCTTCCAATAAATGCTTCTTCATTCACTCCCTTAGTCACATGTGGTGCATACCCACAAAGAACTGCCCTTCGTACGGGCATAAGCGCTACTAATGTTTCATGTTTTATATCAGCCCAGACATATATAAAATCTTGCCGTGGTAGCGTGAAGGAACTCGTGTCTTAAAAGAGAGACCATGTCGTCGTTGTCGATGTGTGAAATATCTAGAAGGAAGCGAGGAATAAAAATCGCGGCTCCAGCCGAGCGAGGCATATTGCATGTCCAGAAATGACTGATTCGCGAAGCTTTTGAGAGAGAACTGAAAGGTTTTATCACACCTTGAAGGAAAACCGTATACAGTAGCGTTAGACAAAAGAAGTTATCTTTTGGGGAGGGAGGTCATTTTCGCTCAGCTGAATATTTGAGCTGTTGTTGTCAAACAGCCGGAAAGCTCTTCAATAGTATATACAGGTGGGGATCACGCACATAGTGAAACGAAGTAGACATTGATGCATAAAAAAGTAAGAAGACAATGCTACTGGCATTACGGGGCACATAACCAAAATGCAAACGCACCGAAAAGGTCAACCGCAGCAGCGGTGGCAATTCGGCGGCGGGACTGGTCGACCTACGACATTTAAGGTTGGGAGGTGAAAAACGGCGCATTTTTCTTTCTTGCTTACAATCTCTCGTACCAACACGACTTCGCTGTTGGCAATTTTCCCTCGTCGCCATCTTCGAAGCACGTCTCTACATCGAGGGTCTCCCCGTCGTCGCTGATTGTGTTCGCCCGTATGCCGGGCTTCTCGACTCCCGATAAGATGTTTTGTATTCCAAGTGAACGGAATAATAACGCTGGATGGAACCGTGCAAGTTGTATTTCGGTTCTTTCGGCTGAACTTTCTTTTTCTTTCTTTCCCAGTAGCTGTGATTGGGATAGAAAAAGAAAAGACAGATGATTGCATTATATAGAAGTTTGAAGGGCGAGCTCCGAAAGGAGTTGCGAGGCGGTCGTGTGCGCTTCAATAAAAGGACACGTCGTTTCCTTTTAGCAGCAAGCCCGGAGCATGCGGAGAAGCATGGAATAAAAAATGACCTCGCTACAAGCGACGAGCAAACAAGCAAAAAAAATGAATGTGAACGGTTTCTGCTGCGGGAGTGAAACCCGGCCTAGAGATCGAAATGCGCGGTCGTTGTTTTCTCGTTTGCCGTTGCCGAACTGACCGTGTTAGAAAGTGGGTTGCAGCTGACAGCCAAAGCTTGCCTTCAGAGGACGCTGCCTGCCTTCGTCGTCAAGGAGTGTTTCTCTTTTAATTTATTCGTACATTTTTGGTGCGCTTGCTTTGTGGCATGCCATCCACACTGAAAGCAACGCTAACTGGCCGAACCACTTTGCGCGGGGAGAAAAAAGGCATTAAATTTCTCTTAAAAGCTTCTCTATGCTTACTTTGACGAAAATAGCGTTGTAGCATAAGGTTATCATACACTCGGATGTCTTATCTAATTCAACGTACAACACTTAAAGATTGAAACATGACATCGTTTTCTTTGGTATAATGACAGCCAAAGGTAATCGCAGTAACCGTGTCATTTCGGGGCAAATCTGGTTGCCAAAGGTAATGCAGGCTTTGATGCAAGTGTCGGAGTTGAAAGTGCGCCTATACGCTTATTTTGCTGCCTTGATGAAGACAAGTCGGAACGTTGCTTCAGCGACAATGTCTGTTCAATAATTTTTCGTTTTTCAAGCCTACATCTTTTCTCGCAAAAAAAGGAGAGCGCCATCAATTCACTCATAAAACAGGTGATCATGGGCTGCATTACCATTGTGAGCAAGCCCCCAGCCGGTAGTGTACACCTCAAAGCCTTCCCTTCATTTTATACTCCTATGCCATGTAGCTGTAGTGAAGAATGATGTTGCAATAGACCTGAAATAATATGCCGTGCGCTGGCTTCGGGCGCATATTTTTTTGGTAAGTTCATTGCAGTAGCTTCTGAATTTTCCTGTTAAATGGAAGGTTAATGTGCTTATATAGTCTTAGAGCGTGCAACGCTGCTGTCCATAGCACAAGGCAAAACACAGTTCAGCTTCTCCACCAGGCCAGTTGTTGAAGGGAAGAGTGCAAGAGTGGACAGGAAACAACAAACATGGGACTGAGGAGGAGGATTGAAAGAGGAAGGACAGGGAGGTTGACCAGTTGTCAGACCGGCTGGCTATCCTATAGCACGGGACTGAGACAAACAGTGAGCTTACGGAGCCACGTTTCTTCCTCTCCTCGTCGCCATTGCCTCGTGTCAAATGCACCGTCGTGTATGGAGACCCCCTAACTCTCTCACACGCCGTCAGAGTTAGTGGAGCTTGATGGCGGCGGCACCAACGGCATTGGCGTGCACCTTCTCGAGTGACAATGTCGTTTCTATTGGTATGAAATGTACATACCACCGTCGGCCTTTGTCCGAGGAACAGCGAAGTGATTATAGGCACGTGCAAGTTCCTCACGCGCTGTCTCGATGAGCCCTCATATTGAGCAACGGCGTGCATCTCAGCAGCTCTGGCAGAATCCGTTTGGTGTCTAAGTAACGAGACGATGAGCTGACGCGGGAGTGGGTCGTATCGAATAGCTTCGACCACCGCAGTGAGTTGTGCATTTCGATGCAAGTGGAGCCACTATAGGCTTCTCGTTCTGCTCAGATTGTTCCTTTTTTTTTATTTTCTTTCCCCCACCAGTGCGCAGGACGGAAGATGCGACTAACGGGGTAGGTGAGAGCTCGTGCGGGCAACGAGATCAGGCGCCTAGGATGAAGGGACCGTGAACGCAGCCGGCAATCCAGGCACCGGGTTGGTGCGGGTGCGAGAGCGCGCACACGCACGCACCACTTGCCCGCGCCCAAGTGGTGCGGCGAGCGGACACGGTCGGCTGGCTGCCCTCGGGGGCATTTCGTCGGAATGGAACGCGCGGCACGCGTATACCGTGGGCTTCTGCCGCGGTGGCACGCGATATTGGAAAAGGCGCATAAATCCGAAGAGTGTGCAAAAAAGAGAGCGAGAGAAAAAATAAGCGGCGCACACCACAAAAAAAAAAGAGCGGGAGGGAACGGGGCGACGCGCGTTGCGCAGCCGGAGAGAGCCGACCAGGTAAGCACGAACACTGCTGCTGCCCCATCGTCCTAGCACGGCACGAGCACTCGCGCTGGCGGAGACGCAGTGCCCGCGCTTCTGGGCGCTCCCTTCTACTGCATCGATCGCCCGGGTGCGATTCCTCGCTCTCTGCCGTACCCTTTCGCATTTATCGCGAACGCGGCGAGAGGATTTTCTGGGTGTGTGTGCGTCGCTCCTCTCCTTATTCCCCTCCACGTTTCCCGTGAAAGCTTCCCCTCTCCCCCCTTCTTTTCTCTGCCAAACACCGGGTTCTACAGCGAGCCTTTCATGTTTTCTCATATCACCGCGGTAGGCGAAGAGGCCTTGTGCGGAAATATTTGGCTTGGGGATTTTCTTGCTCTGGCTCGCGCCTACTTGGCCGTTCGCACGGGCTGCCCTGGAGGCAAGGCGCAGTCTAAACAGTTGGCGACGGCCGCTCTTGTAAATCCTCACGTACAGAAACGGTGCAGGGTGTTAAAAAAATAACGGATGAAGAAAAAAAATTCAGGAAGTGGAGCGGCAACAAGACGGTTGTGCTGCGGGGAAATGAAAACGTGACCGTGGATATATGGACTGGGATAATAAATATACGCAGTATAGGCTTTAGCTGCAAATGAAGTAGAACGCGTTATAAGTGAACCAAGATGCGTCGAAAGTTATGAATGCAAGCGAGACATTAAAAAAACAAAGGATGTGCCTACCTACAGCGTCTTCAGACGCATTAGCAGGTATTCCGTCGTTTGCAGACGGTACTCCGTGTTTGAACGTCTGCGTGTACGCTGCTAAGAAACGAAATGTACCTGTGAAAACAAACACGCAGACAAACAAGATGTTTGCTTGCCCACTGCGCTGTCGTCGAGCTTTCATGAAAAAACATTTTTTTTTGTCTTTATGTTCTCTCGCGGCCACCATTCCTTCTGTACAGAGACAATCTTCTATGACACAGCAGTTACAACCCCCAGGTATTTTGAAGTTGTGCCATTTTTTCTTAACCTCCCCGCAAAAAAAAACTTACATTTGATGGTGCACTTCATATGCGATGGATGAAGCTTGATACGAACGGCGATAATTTTTCTCAGGTGATATCGAACTTTTTTTGTTTTTATAATTAGACCAAGGTTGTGGATGGCGCTTAAAGAAGGTTATTTCATTGACCTTTTTTTAAATTTTGAAGTGTTGCAAAGTAAAATATATATTAAAAGCATTCACCTTGAATTGCTCTGGTAAAAATATCGCACTCGAAGTGTGTGAAATACTACCTCAATGTTGTATGCAACCTATAGTATTATGTATTAACTATTTCATAAGCTCACTTACCAGTCTGGAAGTACTGTTGCATGAAACACAAAAAGGGGTGTTTACACCCTGTCAATGCAATCATACAACGTGTATACCTTTCGTCATTCTTTCTCCTCCTCTTGCACCATCAAAGTAACCAGCCACAAAAGGCGGGAAAACAAATTACACTTGAAGTTACCACGTGGAGAGAGTTATTCTTACAATTGTCGCGCTTTGAAGAGAGAAAAAAAAACAGTAGTACAATCGTTTTTTATAGCGAGAACTCTATGACATCTTCAAAAAATAACAAGTAAAACAAAAGCTGGTTTTGGCACGATAACTGCGCAATAACCAGTGTTACACCCATTTTCGATAAAACCGAATGAATGAGGCAAAAAACAATTGTGCAAGTATTGTATATCCAATGTACGTAAATATACATTTGTAGAAGAAGATGACAAAGAAGAGAATGGCGACGAACAAGGCGATGATGATGGTGGCGATATTCAGAAGGCGGAGCAGAAGAAGTTGATGATTGTGAGTGTTATTCGCCCACTCACATAAGCAAGCGTAGCAAACAAAAAAATATATAAAGAATGGGGTCGCAAAAAACTTCCCCTTTCTCCCTAAAGAAATAAAGCAATAAAATTGGCATAAACAACCCTAATCCTAATCTTTGCACCCTCTTCGTTCCAAGCATTCGCCGCCATCGTTAACACCGAAATAAGATGCGGGCAAAGATTCTTCGTAGCCCGTCGATGCAGTACGAGAGTGTAGGTGGCGAAACATTTAGATATATAAAAAAAATCTTGTAAAACAAAGGAGTCAGGGCCTTCTATACCTTCATTAATCAAATTCATCTTGACGCACTAGAAACTGGCACCTAGAAAGTCCTACTTAGGGAACAGCGTCTTGTCGTCCTTGTCGCAGCTAGCCCAGCCGCATATGCGTTCTCGTCGCGCTGCCTTTTCAGCGCCTTCAGCCTGACGACATCCTTGTTCTTCTTCTACGACGCGTTGCCTCAGCGTCGACACATGCTCATCGCAAAGGCGCCGCCATCACCTACGTTGTCAGGCTCGCAACGACTACCACCACCCTCCATTGTTTCTTTTTCTTCATTCGATTTTTCTCGGTGAGATTTCTTTCTCGCTTCTTTCACTTGGTTGATTTGATCCTTATAACGGAAACGGAAATGAGCCTGCAGACAAGAAAATGGCCAGCCCTCTTGCGCAAAAACGGGAACATTTCGTCTTGTGTTTTGCAAGTGTCCTTCTTGAGCCTGTTCCATTTCCTTCCGCGACAGGAAGAAAGTCGTCGCGTGGTGGCAGTGACTAAAGATTCGAGGATGGAGGGAAGACAAAATTAACGAACAGAACAGAAAAAAAAGAAAACCAATGCAGTGCTGCATGGCAGGTGCAATTTTTTTCCCAGCTCTTATGCAATGCGAGCTGCGATAAGCGGCTCTGCACAAGGAGTGCAGACCAACGTTATTTAGTTCAATTTGTAAGCGCTGTCTTTTCGCTTCTCCCCGTTCGCAATTAGTTTCGATATGAAGCGTCCAGTTGGTCATGATCCCGCGAGAGTAACTACAGACGTTATCATGCACTCTCGTGGCAGTAAAAAAAATATATCGATATCGATAAGAAACGCCTAATATATCGCCCTAAGCTTTAATTGTTGCACAGGTACGCTCAGGCAAGACCTCATGATACCTTTGGGCGCACTGCATGCCTTTGGGTCACTGTACTGCGAGTCAAAATGTTGTCTACTGACAGCGATGTCTAGCTGTGTTCATGTTTTGCAATAAAACGTAAGCCTTTCAATACTCTACCTCGCAATGCTACATCCAAACTGAGCACAGGTTGACTTTCTGTAGCAAAGATTGACAGCCCATCTGCTACTATTTGTGGCTGCACAAGTTAGCATCCATACATTGCAAAGAAGTTCTTCAGGACGTCAAACTGTGTTAAAAAAAAGGAAATATGATCAGACCAAAGCGAGCCTGTAATACGCTTTGCCTGCACTATGGCCAAAACTAAAAAAAAATAAAAACTTCCTCACCAGAAACGTTTTTTTTCATTGACCAGAAGAATTAGTTAATGACATGTCTAGAATGCGGATGGTTTGACGAACATTTACAGCGTAACACGTTTTTGCAAATATGGGTTCTGAAACATCTCATCGTGTTTTACACCCAAAGTCTGTGTGTAATAATAATAATTGTTCCGGTTTAACGTCCCGAAACCACTATATGATTATGAGAGATGCCGTAGTAGGTGATTCCGGAAATGTTGACCACCAAGGGTTTTTTAACGTGCACTTATATTCGAGCCCACGAGCCTCAAGCATTTTCGCCTCCATCGAAAATGCGGCCACTGCAGCCGAGATTTGATCCCGTGACTTGCAGGTCATCAACCTAGTGCCTTAGCCACTAGACCACCATGACGGGTCGTGCATGTGTGTGTATGGAAGGTAAACGCAGCGCAAGATAGACGAAATTCACAGAGAAAAACAGAGGACTAGCGCTGACTGTTTTATCACTTCAATGCAATATAAAGCAAAACGGTGGGTAAGCATGTTACGTGGAAATTGAAGCTATTCGTCATGATACAATGAGTAGAAGCTATTAATCTACAAGATTAATTTTCTTTAGAAGTCTCCTAGGCACATAAGCGATGATTAATTACTTCTTTGCTTACTGTTTTAGACAATTCACTAGCGTATGCATCACCACTTGGTTTGATAGCGAAGGCCTCGGCTGTCAGACGACTGTACACGCTTGGGCATCTTAATATTACTTTTCAGTCTCGGAACTCCGGCGTTCATCCACACGTGCTGCACTGGAGCTCCATGTTGCTGCTTTGTTTGAGACGATGATCGTTACGATGCGTGCCTATAGTCACTGATTAAGACAACGACCCGTTTGTCCATTGTAGATCTTCTTGCAGGAGAGATTAACTTCATAGACGACGTTGGCCGTGACCCCTACAAACGGTCTCCTATGCTTCGTCGTACACGTTGGCTTCTTGGGCCCTTCCAGGTTGATGCGTCTACAAAGTCTGCCTAGCTTATTGGGGTGCTAGAAAGCACCCTCGATTCCGATTTCTTGACTGTTTTCTTGATATTGCGTGAAATACCTCGAGCGTACGCTGTGGCATCTTCCTGAAGCTGCTTTCAGAGCGTTTGTTGTTTTTCGTCCCTTCATGAACCTTTGAGAGCATATTGTGTGCCAGGCCAAACAGTAAATTCTCAGAACAACCAGCGTCACGCAGTCCAGTCACTTGTTCACTGAAGATCGATATGCACCTTGTGTTGGCATGACCAGTTGAGGCCTTCTTCATAGTGGCAGTGGCGACAACACGCTTGACGAGTTCTGAATGGCCTGACGTGAAAGGGGGGATACCCTTCACAGAACCGAGTAAATAGCTCCAACCAACGTGTTCGTGAAAGAGTGATAGGTTAATTTCCAGAAATTACAATTGCCGTTGGTTAGCGAACTTGGACGTTATTGTGAAATCCGAGAAAACTGTGGTGAAATCGCTAAAAAGTATATATCTGCTTCGCAGCTTGAAGCTTTCATTTGCTTAAAGATAATAAAGAAATTGTCGGCGTACAGCAGCTTCCCACCCCTCTTATTTTTTTTTTAACCTGAACGCGTGAGCGTTGATCCGCGAGTCATATGCGCCGGTTTCTGGCGTCCCGATGTTTGGTTGCCGGGACAATGCGGCATAAAACAACCAGAGAGAGCTGTTCATCGAGTGCATACACGTATTATCATACATTTTGCTACCGTTCTTCATTATACAGCGCTAATCAATTGAGCAGTCGAGGCTCGCACGTTCATGTTAAAAAAAGTTGGTGGCTGTACCTGAAGAATTTGCGGGCGCAAAGCACCTCCAATATTTTAGTGCCCTCAACAAGCTAGGCAGACTTTGTAGACGCGTCGACCGGGAAGGGCTGAAGAAGCTGACGTGTAGGAACCACAAGAGACCTTTTATGACATGCACAGCGAACGTCGTATACGAAGTTCCGCTCTCCGGCAAAAAGCCAGCCGCTGGAGATATGAAGGTTAACGCACAAGTGTCAGCCTATCTGATGTCAAAAGGGCCTAGCGGCGTGTTTCACAACAGCGAAAATCAAGATTGCGCATTCTTATCTCCTTCGTTGGCTTTCCGTGCTACAACAATCACCCCTACAATGAACTCTACACATTTTCTTTTTTTTATTTTGAGCCTTCCATTCGTAGCGATCAAGTGTATTCTTCGTGGGCTGTTATCCCTGCGGGCGTTTACAAATTTGCTTGGAACAATATTTTAGCTCGTGCTTGGCACTGCTTCGTCTAAACAGCACCCTCAAACGCTAGCGATTCCCGCTTAAGGAACAGCAAAAAGATTGAGTGAAGTTTGCGTGATATAGCCTTCTTTTCGAAAGAGTATACTGAGACGCGGTGCTCTTGTAGTTCTTGGTCGATGGTCACGTGATATACTCCAAATCGCGCTTGACTGTACATTGGACAAACGGATAATCGTCTTAATCAGCGACTTGGCGAGCATCATAACAATCATAGTCTCAAACACGGCAGCAACATGGCGCTCCAATGCGGCACGTGTGAGTGTACACCAGCGTTTCGAGTCTTAAGAGTAATGGGAAGATCCCCAAACGTGTGCAGTCGTCTTGTAGCCGAGGCCTTCGCTAGGAAGCTAAGGGATCACACATGCGCTAGTTAACCGACAACCACTAAGCAAAGAAGATGTTAACCATGTCTCTTGCTTCCAGGTGTATCTTCAAAAACATCGTTGTTGATTAGCAGATTCTGTGCATTGTATCATGACGAATGGCTTGAAGTTTGAAGTTCCAAGTGGCTTGCTTCCCCGCCTGTTTCTTTGATTTTGCATTGAAGCAATAAAACAGTCGGTTGTTAGCAAACGCTTGTTCGGTGTGTTTGTTCGCTCAGGCTCGCCTATTTTGCACTGTTTTCACCTTTTCCATTGTGGCTCCAACTAGCCCAACAAAATACACTTCTCTCTCTCTCTCTCTCTCTCTCTCTGTGTGTGTGTGTGTGTGTGTGTACGCACGCTTGGGTTATGTCCTGTGAAGCGTGCTTTTCAGTAAAACAACCAAGTTCTGCAACGTAAGCAACCTTCCGTAAAAGTTTTGTGGGTGGCAGCAACACTAACAGAAATGCTGCTTTAGTAAAACGGACAACGGGTAAACTAATTTTTTTACCAGTCCAAAATCACAAATAAACAATTGAGTGAAATAATAGTCGTAGCATTGGCTTGACCTGAGAGAAGAACGAAATGCAAGCAACGCAATCAGGTAGTACGCAAAGGCTAAATGCAATACTAGTTCTTCCCTTAGTTAGCGCTTTCTGTTATCACAGCGGAAACCATCACTTTTGTGTTATCTCCCAATAATTATTAATGCAATAGCACATGACTATTTATCTTGCTTGTCTAGCACATGTTATGCCAGCTTCGGTTCTTATAACGAGCTTCCTGTCTATCGTTCGTTCTCTCTTTGACCGTTAACGCTTGTCGAACAGAAAAATTCTACGATTGTATGTGGCCTTCATTTTTTATCGCTAAAACAATTGAGCCCCATGGCGTTTTATCTGTATTTATTGGCTGCTTTAAAAAATATATGGTCAATACACGGCAATGCTGAACACTGCACATTAACACACTTCTGGAGAAACAACCGATGTGAAAAACCAAAGTTAAGAGGTCCTAGAGCAACACAGGTGGCGGTCCTTTCTCGCGTACTCCATCAAGCTTTCTCAAGTCACTTAAATTTTTTGGAGCCTGCCCCCAGTCACTGATAATGCAAGTTTGGCGTAACCTTTACAAGTTTAAATTCGGAACTCGATCCATGGAAGCTTTGCATTAGGAGTTTGGCTCAAGGGGACTGAAAGCTCGTTCAACGGCTCTAGCGAGGGAGCTTGCAGGTGTGCCTATAAAGCCCCTGCGCCACCTTCGCACACGCAGCAGAGCGTGCGCGCCGCGTTCTATTGCCGAAGGTCATTTAGGATCGGCGAAGCCAGGCACAACAACGAGGGTTGCGAGTTACAAAACGCCGCCATCCACGCCAGTCGCAGTGCTCCTCGACAATTACCTTTTGGCAGCCGCTGTAGTGGAATTCGCGAAGCTTCGCCGCGCGTGAAACGTTCTCATTTGCCGTTCGCCTGCCTCCTTTCTTCATCCTTTAAATGTCATTCGGATGACTTTGTGTACAGCACTGATTTGAGGAGGTGGTCGCGCGCACTCAGGAAAAAGCTGGTTTGAAACGGGAGATGTCTTCGAAATGAAAGGAAACGAATCAAAAGAGAAAAAATCACGCTCCACGGCGCCTTTCTATGACTGCACTTGCACAAACATCGGCAGTAGTTGTAGTCTGAAAAGGCGGTAGCAGTTACGGGGTGCTTACGATTGTTTCCCTTGCTGTTTCTGTATTTTTCTCTCCAACGTTTTTTTTTTTTTTTTCATGTTCGCGAGGTCATTTCTCGTCTTTGTATCGAATCTGCCACTCTTCTTTCGGAAATCAGGGCCAGCTCTGTCAAACTCAAATTTCTTTTTGCCGCTTCGCATCGTCGCGCTCCCTGAGCGTCCTCCTTGCTCCGTTTCATTCTGAACTTTCCTCTATTTCTTCGCTTCCCCATTTGCGTGGATATTGCGTGTTCGCCAATCATTGAAAGCCGGCCAAGTGTCACGGCGTGCTGCCGTCGAGAAACTGGGCGGGCATAAATCAGCAGCGTCATCCGCTGGCACGAAGCCAAGGAGCGCGAGCCCGACTCTGCACACAAAACGCTGCTCGGAAAGGGGACGGACGCACTTGCTCCACGGAGCGTGCGCGATGTAGAAGCTAAACAGGATAGGGGAAAAATTTTTTTTATCTTTACTATAAAATGATCGCGCTTCAGTGACGTCACGGTTCACGCTAAAATGCCAACCGGACCGGAGAGCAGTCACTGAGAGAGTGGAGAGACGAGCGAAGGGAAGGTCACAAAATATGGATCCCGTTTGGGGTTTTTGGAGCCAACCCTTCTCTTCTTTGAGCTTTGTCGACCAGCAAGGCTTGCTCATCTGGTGACCCCATTCAACTTTTCTCCCAACTCCCTTTTGTGAACTAGTCTTTTGTAGTCCTCTTTCTCTCCTTCCTTTTTTTTTTCCTCCCACTTAGCTTTATTTGTTCTTTCTTTAGAACGCGAAGGAGAAGCAAACAGGCACCAAGCATGTTTACAGAAAACCGGAACGCTTGGCGGAGGCTAAAGACACATGAGGTGTGCTCGATACCCCAAGCAAGAGTTACCCTTCCACGTTTATTTTTTTCTTGTCTCTGATTCGTGTAGTCTTCTCCGCCTGTCATCGTATACGCATCGCCGCCTTCTTATCTGCTTTGTCTCTTCAAGTTGGGCAGCAAGGGGGTTGGTCGAACGCGCAAGATCATTTACTAGAAGAAAAATAAAAGAAGGAATTCGTGCTTGTTTAGGCCCTCGGTGTTATGAGATACACTTTAGTATACCTACACTATGACGTTTTATCGCTTCTCTGCTATTGTACGAATTGATTTTGTCAACAATCAGTTTGATGCATTTCTGTGAGAATAAGTTTTTAATCCAGCAGACTTTCAGTGCTCGAACTTTTTGAACATGCTCCAACCTACACAAAATAACAACTGTATTCGCTTAACATCACACATCCAACAAAGCGGATAAAAAATTGGCCGGAATCTATGTGTTGCACTGTAAATGTCGTCTAAAGACGATAGTCTTGCGTCTGGAGAGAGTGAACAAAACGTTTATTTGATGTTCTGCGCAAGAAAATCGGTGAATGGTATTATGCAGGCGCTGTGTTCCTCGAGCGTGTAACGGAGGCGAACAAGCGCATCTAGGCACGTTAGACACGAGCGCCATCTGGCAGTTATCTTCGAAAACGAAGGCGTGCAGCCCGCGGAGAAAGATGCGCGCCAGTCTCCGAGGTAATAAGGTGTAGAATGCAAAGCGACGGGCAGGTGCCACCACCGTGACGTCGTAGCAAAGCGTTGGAAACACCTTTTTGAGCATCGCGAAGTACTGTCAGCGCAGCGCAATGAAACGCTACATTCCTTAGAGTTACTTGTGTGTGCCTCTTCTACTATAAAAGCAGACATAGAAAACATCGAAGCGTTGTTGTGGCGCCTCAGATATGCGCAATAATTGCTTTTTGATTTACAATCGCACAACTACAAACGCCAAACCTTGAGCAATATTGGTGGGCGCTGCGGATGGGGTTGGCCGTTTGATGCCCTTTGAGGTATCGTTAGGGCGGACAAGCAGACAAATTTACAGACAGACAGACCAAAATTTTTCCGTCGAATGTCCCCAAGAAAGACTATCGTCTTTAAAACTATGCCGCGTATCTAAACTAGACGAGCTGACAGGCAAGGTGACCTTCGCGGCCGAGTGAAGCGGCACAACGTAGCCTCCTCCTTTTTTGTGCAGACACCCGGCGTGCAGAAATCTGTTGCCGACAAACCGCAAAGCGTACCCGGGGCAGGTCCGGTCAGGCGAATGCGGGGGGAGGAGGCTCCCGCGCTCTTTAGGGCCAGCCGGCCGATTAGGCTCTCTAGCTGCTGTCGCCATGATCGCAGAGGCTGTTATGAGCCTGCGGACTTTCGGCGCAGCCCCGGGTGAATAATTGAGCGGTCCCTGGGTCTTCGCGCGGCTGATATGACCAATCTGCCGCTGGAAGGGAAGAAAAAAATGCCACACAAAGCCGTGCGGCCGAGCAAAGGCCACTCTTGTGTGCTCAGGCGAGATCCTGGCACCGCCACTTGGGCCACATGGCCAGTCAATGAGGCCGCCCAAGCGAGGGGCGTCGCGGGCTTTTCGCCTACTTACGTACATTGTCCGGGCGTTCTCGGAGCAAGTCTTCCTGGCCTCCTTTCATTACTGCAGCCTCGGAAGAAGCCACCCACGGGGCACTGGTTCGAGAGGAAAAGTCCTTTGTTAAGGCTGCTCGCGGCTGAAGCGTCACTTCTGCAGCTTACCATGACGCTATTACCGAATGCACCATTGAGAAGGCAAAGTAAACATGCTCAATGAAATCACCCTTGCGGTGTTCAAACATACCTGCATTTCTCTATTAGTCTAACATGCGTTTTCGCCTTTCCAACTTAATTATATGGTTTCTTTCAACTATAGGGAGCTCATACCATGTGTCCGTGACTATGGTAGCTTGGTGGTTTGGGTGTACGACTGCGAAACTGAACGATGCGCGTTCGTGTTTGGTTCAACGTTTAAGTATATTAGGTGGTCTGAATCAATCTGGCGTTCCCCCCTATAGTGTGTTTTATAATCACATTTATTGAAAGAAGGAAATCTGGAGGGCTCGTTTCTTTGTTGGTTCTGACAAACACTCTTAGGTTTCGACGCTTAAATGTGCCCTATAAAGTGAACGAGCGACAACATCCGCCAAGGCTGGATTGTTAAGATCATCGGCACGTAATCTGAGGCTTGGAGGTACTTTTTATGCGGCAGAAAGTTGTCATCTAGCTCGCACACTTTGCTATTTTCTCGTCTGTATCATAATTATTAACATGGACTTAAAACAGTACAGTTGATGTTTTCTATAGTATCCTTGGGCTCATCATATTCTTGTTATCATTAAGTTTGTGGAATATTATTTAGGTTTTGGGATGCACGACGCCAGTATTGTTATTTATCAACGTGTGGTCGTGTATCCAACTTTGAGACGTAAAAAAGAGGGTAAAGATCTAAATGATTGAAATTAGCTTGATTGAAGACTTCATTAGTGTTATAACATCAAATGACACACATTAGTCAACGTTACCAGTCTATTAGCTGTCATCAGCCAGAGCTTGTGATATGCTAATAAATACGGTAAGAGACCCCGCCATACGTTGTCTTCTGCGTAGAACTGGGATGCCATAGTTACAAGATACCGCCGGAGGTAGCCTTATTAGCCTACGGATACCCACCTGACTTCCGTCGCTCACAACATTTAGTCTGTCTTTGACAAATCTCTGCAGATTTATCTAGTGTTTTTTTTTAATTTTAGGAAAGCGTTTGACCTTGTTTCTCACTGTGACCTTATAAAAAACTTGAAATGAGTAAACTGCTAGCATATTTATTCAATTGGATTTCTGCCTATCCGACTAACTGTAATTAGTTTGTTGTTCTCTATGATAATTTTTCGGGTGAACTTTCGGTAACTTCAAGAGTCGCACAGGGCAGTATTTTAGGACCTTTGTTATTTTTATTTTACACTAATGACATCACCAGGACAATTACAGAGCCCGTTCAACTCAAATTGTTTGCCGATGATTCTGTGGTACTTAATGAAATAACTTGCAGAGAAGACAATGTTGCACATAATTCTAACCTTCAAAACACCCTATTCTGGTGTGGTACTTAAAATATGGAGTTAAATACAGGTAATTATGTGTAAATGAAAATTACCAAAAAGGTTAATAAAAGTTTGTCGCTTCCCTCTAATGTTGCTCCCAAACCTCTGATTGAAGTTAATCAATTTAAGCTCCTTGGTGTTACTATAACTAAGAATTCATACTTCAGGATTACGCATGTTTCTAACCGTCTGTAAGTCGTCTTTCTGTAAGCTCTGCTTTTTAAGACATATATTATATCAAGCTCCCAACGACACTCGCCAAACAACTTATTACTCGCTAATTCATCACAAATTTGAATATGCATGCAAAGTGTATGCATGCTCTCTTCTGCCAAACGTAACACTGACGCATTATGTAAATGATACAGTGCAAAGCAGTATGATTCATTTTCTCCAAATACCGTTCAACTTATCGTCTATCAACCCTAATGCTAATTAATAACATTCCGACATTGCAACTACGGCGTAAAATTACCAGACTAAAATTCATGTTTTCGCAGAAAAATAATCGTTCATCCCTTAAACCACAGCCTTTCATAACTCCGCTCGAAGCACGCCGGACAAGGCATCCCCATTCTGAATCCCTAACGCCTTATAGCACTAAAACTATCCCATTTAGGTATTCATTTTTTTCGCGTACAAGAACCGTCTGGAACAACTTGCTTTGTGAACATCTGTTCAATATTGACGCTATTGCACAGCTAAGATGTCAAGTTTTTTTTTCATTTTTGTATGCTTAGTTTATTGAAAACTTTTGTATTCTTCTTTTTTTTCGTTTTATACTTACAATGTTGTTTCGCTCTTGTTATTATAATTTGTATTACCCATGCCCCTCCTGCTTGGGCCCTTACCTGAGCCTGCAGTATGTCACAAAAATTATTGAATCCCTATAGCGGGAAACCTCAAATGGTAGTGCCTGAGCAGCAATGAACCGTTCAACTAGCCAACGCCCTATATTGTCAGCCGTCGACACACAGCCAGAACCCCAAAACGCGAGCACCACGCGCTTCGAGAAGTTGTGCGAGTTGGCGACGGCAACTTTCTCATTAGGCCCTCGCAGGGCTGTGTGCGTTTGTGCGCGTCGTTTCTAACATGCGTCGGTACGCTACAAGCAGGCCGGGTTCTCGGCCAGGCGGTGACCCTCGCAGACGGGCTGCGAATGCCAAGGGAAGTTCACCAGAGGTTCCTGTGCAAACGCGGATTAAACAGGATCTCAGTTCAAATCAGTGACTTCATGTTGCAATCATTAGCAGCCTGGTGAGCTGATTAGACCGGGCGCAGTCGAGTCCCGGTTTCCTCGATTAGGTTCTCGGCGGCTCGTTCGGGCGCACAACGCGCGTTCTGCTCGCCCTGGTAGTTTGCGAGCTCAGATTTTTCGAGCCGACGCCGGACGGTGCAAACTGGTGGAGATAAACGACTCCATCGAGAGCGCACGATGTGGCATGTCAGTGCGCGCAGAGAACTATGGAGTCTGCCCTATACAGTTGGCGGCAATGCGCAACCGTTTGATTTCCCCCCTGATACCGGTCTCGTGGTTCACGTTGTATTCTGCATAGCAGGCTTGCATGCATGACCGTGTATTGTGGGATCCCTAAAGACGCTTCATTTTAGCGCTATAGTGCGCTGAAAAGAGCACTGAATGCCGGGACAGCAGGCGTTGTTCTGTAAGTGGACTAAAGTCATATCACTGAACAGTGACATGACTTTAGATGGGGAGGTCATATATAGATATAGCTCTTGAAAATCGTTGACGGTTGTCATGTGATGCGATATGACTATATCAACTTCAAAGATGATCACGAGAACATTGCTCTTCTTTGAATTGCTGGTATTTGATGTAAAACTTGTGGTCAGGTCAAACAAAAAGGATGGACCACCAGTGGCTAAGCGGCTTTAATTATGCTGCTCCAGTATCGTACCCAGAAATTTTTGGGGAAGGCGGGGTTTAACTGGACTACACGTACGAGCGTGTGTTTTCATGTGGGCCCGTGTACGTATACATATGCTTGCAAAATTGGAAAATTTCGGAGGGTTTGAACCCCCCCCCTTCCTCTCTCTTTGAGTACACCAGTGATGTACATGTAGGTGGTCGGTGTGAGCCAGTATTGGGCGGCAGAAAGAGGTATACCGCACAGTCGCAGTGAGGCGCTTGATGTGTGCTCCGAGTACTTACAATCGTTGAAAAATGAACCGTGCTAGTTAACAAACGAAAAAAAAATTGAAGTAAGGAAGGAAAGATGGTACCAACACAACAAGAGAATTAACAAGGTGTCGCATCAACTGAAAACATGGACTGGGATTCCTAACAGGCACGACATGCCCATGATATTTGTCACACATGTGAGCGACAACCAGAAGATGAAAAGTGTTGCTTGCAACGTGAACCACTCGAACATGTTTGTTGAGAGTGAGAGAGAAGTAGTATATCTTGCTCCATTTTATTGCAGTAAAATTGTATATATAGTAAACTGGCGGTTCTATTAACGCGCGACTGAATTAACATCAATATTATTGTCAGCAGAGCTCACCCTGGAAACACGGCTGCTGCTTGAGTGGGTGCAAATTTCATCTAAAAGTTGCTTTACAATCATTGTATTGCAATGTACGAACAACAAAGGAAGAAAAATCAAGGAGGCCTTCACGATGCATTAGTTTTGTGCTGATGTGTATGTCGGAGCACCGTCAAGTAGAGTAAATGATTATGATGTGGTTTTTATTCAAAAGCAAGGGTCGACACGCGTACCTTCGTCTCCACTTGAAGTGTTGCTATTTTGTTATATTTTTCTGCTTCGTATTCTTTGCTTATATTCCTGTAATGAACGTGTCAAATTATCCATTAGCTCCTCCGCTTGCCCTTTTAGTAATTACCGCAGTTTCGAGTGCCATAGACGTGATATGATTGTGAGGGTGGCCTCAGTGGAGGACTCCAGAAATTTCGAACACCCGTGGTTTTTAATGTTCACCTAAATCTATTTACATGGGTATCTAGCATTTAGCCTCCGTATAACATGTGACTTTAAACCGCGGCTGAGTACCCTAAGCATGCACTGTATCATCGCGCTGCCACGCTTCTCCTGTTCAACAGCTGCATTCTCCCTAAGGTTTACTTTTTTAATGCGTTTGTATCCATCCATCTGTGTCTCTATGCACAGAAAACTAGCCACACCCAACACCCCTCTCTGACTCCTCTTGCAAAGTATTGAATGGCTACTTGTCATTCCTCGGCAATAGCAGCTGTTGCCATCGCTGCTTGATGAGGCGAGCTGTGTCTTTCACACCAATATATTTTTTTATTATTGTATGAATGCTACTAATGCAGATATTAGTTAGTATGAATGAGCTGCATCACAGATTTTGTATGAGTGTATATGGTGCGCATGAACGGCGACACCAGGAACGCACCGACGGTACCACACCTTGAGATCATGGTCACAGCAAGCTTAAGGTGCTCCTCAATGTGAAAGCGCACAGCTGCTGGTAAGGGAGGGGTAAAATTGATTGATTGATTGATTGATTGATTGATTGATTGATTGATTGATTGATTGATTGATTGATTGATTGATTGATTGATTGATTGATTGATTGATTGATTGATTGATTGAACATGTAAGGGCAACAATGTAACTATATGAAATACCATAGCTGAATATTTCTTGCGTTTTCGTGCTGTTTAGCTGGCATCCCGACCTAATTGCACTAATTTTTTGCGTGCTAGCTCCGTAAAGAAATGTGGCCGTTGTAGATGGTAACCGAACCCACGACTTTGTATTTCGAAGCAGAACACATTACACACAAGGCTAGTCGAGCACAAAACAGAATGTATTCGCACTGCAGCGAAGACGAGCGCGAGACAAAACGTTCGTAATGGCGTCTTACGATGTTACCTTTGCCTGAACAAAACAGAAAAAAAAGAAATAAACAGCCATCCAGGGGCTGTTCGCGCGCACGTTCACCATTATACGTCACGCCTTCTCTTCAAGCTGAGCCGTTCTGTGTGCTGACTTAATTACAAGGCGGGCGCCCTGATGATTTGTTCCCTGAGTTTCGTGACGTTACATGCGCTGATTCAATCGGCATGATTAACAATATAAACAAAAATTGCGAGACATCAACAACGAGAAGAGGCCAATCACTATGCGGAAGGCAATAACTAAATAAACGTAAAATGTGCGTTAATGCAGTGTGAGAACAAACGAACAGCGGACACGTTCATTCTGTAATTAAGCTAATCAACTTCCGCGCAGGCAGTGAGGGTCACCTTCCGCCCTGTTTTTCCTCTTGCCGGCTTTCGCATTCTCTAATGAATGGACTGTCGAAAAGAGCATTTGCGAAAGTGGAAAAAAAAAAGAAAAAAAGTGGGAAAAGTGGGGCTATCAAACCGTTTCCGTATACGCTTGAGTCTGCCATTTCGAATCAATAACCAAAATAAATGAAAATATCGCGTCTCTTTTTTTCCTTACTCGTACTAGAAATAGCATTGGAAGAGGATCTAATTTTCATCGTATTTTTTTAAGGATGCGTTAGAAGTGTTTAATTTTGCATGACAGTTTACTGAACTTATCCACCGAGGTAGCAAGCACGATCACCGGTGATGGCGGCCATATTTCGATGGAATAAAAATGCGGGGGAAAAAACTAAACAGTTCCGCTTCGTGGACAGTGATAAAACATGCATAGTGGTGGACTTCCCTTCGCAGGGCTACCGCATTTATTTGTTTTACGAGTGGTTCGTATAAGTTGTACCACTGCTCTTTAAAAAAGCACCCCTTTTGAAGCTTTCAGGTGATATCATAGCCACCACCTTTTATGACCGCGAAGTATCACGTGACCATGGTATGACTGTGGTAGGGCATACGCCATTTGTTGGGCTAACCGCTGCTTTCTTTATCGTTAGTGCAAGATGTGTGTAATGAGATTCGTCTGATTGCCATGAGACATACGCGTTAACGATGATGACAGTTTTCTGATAGGCTGTACAGAGATATCTGTGGAACGTATCCGTTTGTTCGCCTAACTGCTACCATCGTTTTTTATTGCATAGGTGGTGAGTAGCGAAATTTAGCCCATGACTGTGGCACCTACCAGCTTGTGATGCCCGCGAGCGTTCCCACTCATCACGCACCTGAAAGCATCACCTAGGAACAGCTTTGCTGTTAAAACACCTGTCTATCTAGGTTGGCGTTATGGCAAGGAACCTCGGGGAGTTAAAATAAACGAAGCCTCTCCCGCCCCCCTCAGTACGCCTTGCCTCATAATATTACATATATTTCGGCGTGTAAAATTCCCCGTAAAAGTTAGTGCTCTTGAGATGATTTGTCACTACTTAAGGTTCATTGTATGAGTGCGCGAATAAAATTCAGTGGATGTTGCTGAGTCAACGCTGTAGCCTTCTTGAAATGAAGCAAAAGCAGTGCGTCGCGTACAAAGACATTTATGCAGAAAAGAAACAGGCGTCACAATTGCATCCAGTTTAGTCGAAACAATATCGTCGTTCGCTCTTGCATAGCCATCTATGCGTACCCTTGCGAATTTAACAGCAGCTCATGCCATCCCCATCTACAAAATATACTCGTGTAGTGTTGCTAACACAACCAAGAGCCTAGAACCGATACAATAGCCGGTGAGCAACATAACTCTAAATATATCAGGAAACTGCCTGAATATCAACGAACGATGCAGACGGCCTACGTCGGAGTAAACGGTGCTAGAACATTCGTTGCGTCTGAAGTGATATATATATATATATATATATATATATATATATATATATATATATATATATATATATATATATATATATATATATATATATATATATATATATATATATATATATATATATATATATTGATATTCGCTGTAGTATAGCTCCTCTTGTGGGCCGAAACGCGCAGCCATTTGGTAACGGCGTGCTCGCGTGCTCTGCGAGCGACATAATACGCTACATAACACACCGAAAATACATAGTAGCCTATATCGCGAGCGCGGCAAGTGCGACGCATGATAACGACCATCGCCGGAATCTGCAGCCGCAATCTGCCCCGTAGAAAAGGGAGCAATGAAGCGAGCCGTTTCGAGGGAATAAAAGCCAAAGAAAGTGGCTGCCCGTAGCGGCTGGCTGGTGGCCGTAGACCTTGCGATGCACGCGGTCTATGTTGTGCGTGTGTCTTACGATCACCGTCTCAAATAGCCTCCGGTCGCTATCGCATCTGTTGTGCGCTTGCGCCAAAGATCAAGACGCACGCACACCGCCTCCCTCTCCGAACGTCTCTTCTCCGGGAGGGAGGCACAGAGTGAGCGTAAATTTTGAAAGAGAAGATGACCACGGAAACGGCTCTGCCTCGCCGGCTGTAAAGAAAGGAGTGCGCAATGGGTGGCCACGCGCAAGCGCTTGCGAGAGCGAAGGGGTGGGCAGAGCATGGGAGGTCGTAAAGAAGCATAATAAACATCCGACAACTAAATCCGGGCCTCTAAAACGCGCCCCGCCAGAGCAGCTCGGAGAGGCTAGCGGCCCTCAGCGCCCCCTTTCCCCGACCCTTGTATGCGCACGGGCTCCGGATGGTCAGCAGCAAGCTCGCCACCAGAGCGAACAAGAAAATCGCGTTTCGGTTACAAGCTCCCCGGGGGATCCCGATAAAACTTTGGCGCCGGAGTAACTGCACGCCCATTGTAGAGGCCCATGGGATAGGAGCAGCTTGCTTCGCCGCGTCGTTATGCGCTGGTTCCACTCCCAAGGATAAGAGCGGAATGTGAAAGCTATACCTCTATCGCGTAGCGATGCCTTATGTAGAACGCCAGTGGGTTAGAGAGAGAGACGGAAAGCAGGAAAGCAGGAAGTGAAAGTCTTTGAAGATTGCACCTGTGAGGGCTACATGCGTGAATAACCAAAAAAATCATTTAATAAAGCAAACGACGGTGACCCGAATCTGCTAAAAAATTTCTTCGTATATATATTCGAATTGCATAGAGAAATCTCTATCGAAAAACTTTTGTTTTTGTCATGAGACACCGTATGTTCCACTGGATAAAGAAGGCAAATAAGTGAACGGGAGCTAAACGTCCAACGTCCAATCTTAGTAGAGGCACATATGGGTACGTAGTACGACTCCGGCCAAAGAAACGAACTTCCACTGGCACTGAATATTGTCGATACCCCCGGGACATCACTGACGCACCCGCTGTTCGCCTTGTTAAAATCTCTCCTGTTTTCTGTCCCCATTTTCTTCACTCTCTTCATCCCATCACCCATCACGGCCCGGAAAGGCCTCGAGGCGGCAGGAAATTAGGAGACCTTCGGACAAGCGTTAACGAGGGAGCACCACGCGGCATCCACCAGCAGCGCACGCGCTGTTTTGGCCCCCTTTCGCAGAGGAGCCGTTTGTCTCTTGGCCGCCCACGTCTCGCGCAGGCGCGCACGGACCTCCCCGGCGTCCACCACAGCTCTCGGTGCCCAAGCCGCCGTACACAAAAGGAAGCACGACACGCCACGTTTGTGTCTAACCCCCCTCCGCTACCACCATCCGCTCCCGTCTGGCATCCTGTCCACACAGCGTGGCAGCCGCCGCTGATATCTTCTATCACGCCTGAAGAGAGCGGCGCTCTCGGGCACGCGAACAGTTTCTCGCAACATGCGGCCGCGACACTTCGAGGCAAAGAAACAACAGAGCGGTGACCGGTGCGTGCGGGCGAACAAAGGCCCAGCCTCTCCTCGTGTTTCGTCCAAGCACAAGAACGAACGTCGCGGGCCTCTGACAACGCTGCACCCGAACATAGGGCGCCAACGCTGCTGTCGGCCTCTCCGCCAGCCACGCACGAGTGACAGCACACGTTTACGCGCGCTCTCCAGGCGCGAAATCGAGAGTTGTTCACCGCATCGCTGAGTAAGACCTCTTTTTGGTTGACGAGGAATGCGATGAGCCAGGTCTTTGGTATATTAAGGAAAACTGCACGTTCAGAGCGTTCGTTAACCTTCGCGCTTGCTGTGCGCCTTGATAGCGCGTCGGAGAGACAGCAGTGTGCAGGAGGTGAGCTATGAAAGAGAGCTCTATTTAGTAAAGCCCTTGGGGTGTATTCTGCAAGCTACCGTATCCTCCATCTAATCCTCCATTCTTCACTTATTTCGTCATTCACTTCTTTCAGGCATTCCGATTAACCCCGTATCCGGGAGTTTCTTTCGAGGGGGCGGGGGGGGGGGGCACTTGATGATGGCTTTGAAATTTTGAAACTTTATTTTTGGTACCAACACAGCCCCTCTCCATAAAAATTTCGAATAGAGGCAAACTTCTGCAGCACCCCTATTCTGGCTACTGGCCTGGTTCAGATACCTAGTTGATGGTTTTATGGATATATTGACACCCCGATGAGCCTAACGAAAGTTTTTTTCATTGAATTCAGGATAGTGGCTGTTTCATGCGCTCAGGGTACTCGCAGTGAAGGGTAAACAGGAACACACTTCATAACAATAAGTATTCCTTGTTAAGCGCCTTATCAACAACAACAAAAAATCATTTGTGTGCGTTAGACTAATGTGCGCTTAGCCTGTAAGCCAAGACGAGCAGTATGAATATTGCAAGTGGGAAGAGGGCGTTTGAAACATTTCGCTAACCATCTCATGCAGGAATACTATATCTGTGAGCGGTGAAGCTAAATGTGGAAGTTTCAGTTTTATTAACGACAAAACCGTAGCCGCTATGAATAAAGTGAGTTCTATGTACTTTATGTAGTCTGTCATATGCGGAACTTCGCCGAACACATGGTCGAAAGAGTGGCTGCACACATGTAGTAGAACTTCTTGATTTGGTTGTGCGATGCTCTGCGACTGTGTATTTAATGCGCATACCAATACAATGGCTCTCAAATACCAACGATAATTATAACTTGAGTCCTTCCTCTAAAAGGCAACTAGAATGAAAGCTGACGAACTAGAGTCATTTATCGCTTGTGCAAAAAGAGTGCACACAAATCACTTTTTCCACAAAATTTTGTGAGCGGGGAATCTATAATGCACATGTGGACACAGGTATGAAGATGTGCAACATACTTTATTAGAATGCCCATGATATTTGGACAAACAACAGCCAATGAGAAGTGTGATGGCACTGGACCGAGTCTCTTCAGTCTCCGAAAAATCTTATATGTCGACGGCAACACGCCTTACAAAAACGCGCACTACTTGCCGCCAAGAAATTTTCAGAACGGAGTGGTGTTCTTGAAAACTATTCAGAAAACCTGTTTATAAATATTTTATTTATATTGTTAGTGGTTCTAGAGTGCAGGAGCAGCAACGACAATAACAACGGAGATGAGAAAAAGAGGACGACGTGCAGTATTGGATTACACTCGCGGTCCAGCTCATTGCGAATAAACATCTCTTACAAAAACTGTAACAGTAAGATTGGACCTGAACGTGCAGCGCTTTGTGTCACTTGATGTGAGAGGTCCTTCTGCGTCATGAGTGAACTTCCCCAATTTCAGTGCTGCTATGAAATTGTAGACATTTGACGTTGATTGGTGTTGTTTCATAGCATATATGGGGTACGTTCAACTGCATCTTATAAAAACTATAGTGTTACGAGACGGAAATCTGTATTGTGTTTTTCTACGTGTTACCATGTGAATGGGTTTATATGATCGCGTCCTAGGTGCTCTTTTCATTATAATATTATTTTTGTTGCTGTGCTTTTCACGTCCGTGGAAAGGTGTAGCCGGTGCTTTACAAAAGCGCCAACATGTCTAAATACTATATCATAAAAAAGTGCTTCCTCTTGTTTCATTTCAACCATTACGATTTATTCATATATTACAAATGAAGTGCTTGGAATTGAATGAGAACTTGACTTAATTTAGTTAGCAATGCCTGCATGCTGTTCGGACAGCCTCACAAGGTAGCGCAACTAAACGGCAACTAAACGGCAACTAAACGCGTGGAAATATAGTTCTCTCCCTTAGTCCAGCAATGCTAGATTTGTTCATCAATACAGGGCCTGAGACTTTTGCAGCATGAACGTCTCTATAGAGCCCTTTCTCGGATCGAACCCCAGTGCTCGCGTTTTTAGAGTGCACGACGAACAGACCCCTCGTTAAAGCGCAGTTTGGGTATTGCCTCGAACGCACACTTAATTTAGAAAGCCTTTATTCTGTCTTCAAGAATGGCTATACTCTCCAGACTGTCCTATTTCCCATTAAATATAGACGGCGCGCGGGTAACAACGACTAGACGGGAGCCAAAGAAGCCGGGCGAAAGCGTCTTTAATACGTCCCGCCTCACGTGTTTTTGCGTTTCAAACAAACGTTTACTCGAGTAAACGCTACACCGAGTTTCCTTCTTTTTTTTTTTTTCCTCTCTGTTTCCTCTTCCCTTTCCCTCTGATTTGAGGTTGTATGATGGTGAGCACCAACAAACTGTACCTTTAATCCTGATGAAGGCCAGACTCTAGGCCGAAACGTCGAAATAAACCACGCTGTGACCGCTCACGGAGGATCTACTGGACTATATATATAAATAAATAAATAAATAAATATATATATATATATATATATATACTTTTTTTTCATTTCTTTCTCCTCTTGCATGTTTTATGTCATCATGCACGTATCGCACTGTGTGTACGCGTAGAAAGAGGGGGACAATGAGAGCCACGATGTTGCTGCAGCTTGATGCTCAGGTGTGAAGAATGGAATTGAAGTTTGCAAAAAGAACTCGCCGTCGGTAGGCACCGCACCTATATACTGACCTCCGAAATCATTCAAAGCACGTACTCCTTTCCACCTCAATTGTGACAGTGGCTGATTTTCTTATAGCAGGACTGGTTCATATCTTGCAATTGTGTGATATATATATATATATATATATATATATATATATATATATATATATATATATATATATATATATATATATATATATATATATATATATATATATATATATATATATATCCTACCCACGGAAAGTTATCTTTTCACCCACTTTTCTTCATATTTACATTACAATTTGGTCTGATATCTTCCCCTATACTTTCCTTGGCATTAATGTCTGTTAGATCTCATTATATATATATATATATATATATATATATATATATATATATATATATATATATATATATATATATATATATATATATATATATATATATATATATATATATATATAAACACTACTGTATGTACTATTTTGTAACGAGACGTTTTTTCGGACTTCGCAATTTCTTATCGCCTAATAACCGAGAGCCGAGAGCTTGCAAGGAGCAAATGACTGGCTAACAGAGACTGCTAGGCAACCCCAGAATCATGGATATTGAACGCTTTCTATAAAGAGGGGCGGAGGGCAGTTTCGCCCCCTCCCCAGGTGCTATAAACGCCTCATATATACCGCTATGCTTATAACAAGCCGCATGTCTCCGTCGACGAACCACTCTGATTACCGTACGTTAAGAATTTTCCTTTGTTTTTCCCCCGCAAGCAAGAAGGCTCTCCGAGCTTTCAAGGAATGGGGAGAATTATTTATGGCGCCTAATTTCGGGACACTAAAGCAAGCAAGGAAGTAAGGGTGAGCGCAAGGAAAGTGCACGTCTCGTATACGGTAATTCGCCGCAAGCGAGAACGCCGCTGAAACAAAAAGAAATACACGCGCAGAATTATAAAAGGTGAGACATTTTGCTGCTCAAGGAAAGCGAGTAGGAAAAAAAAAGAATTAGAGCGGCACATATTTTTCGCGCAACCCTATAGTACAGACTCGGGCGCATAACTAGGGACACGGAAGTGGTTGTACCCCGGGAGTGAAGTAGCGAGAAAAAGGATAAACGTAAGAATAAGCGAATTGGGAAGCGGGGATTTATTTATCGCGCCAAAGTGGGAGAAGGGGTGGATTGGCATGCCGGGAAGGGGCATAGCCTGATGGGGCACGCCGCGAGGAGGGTGCCAGTGGAGGAGTTGTTTCCTGGGCACTGTGTCCGCCATTACGAAGAAAAGGCGTGCTGCCGGCCTACTGCAGCAGCCGTCGATAAACGTGCTTGTTTTTTTTTTTGTGTGTGTGTGTGTGAGTTCTTCTTGCTTTTTCTTTCGGTTGAGAAAAGGAGTTTCGTAGGGACTTCTTTGCCTCCCACTCTTGCTTTTGCCATCTCGACCGAGCGATGAGCGCACGCACGGCGTTGGAAGGAAGAGCACACAGAAACAAAAAAATGAGAAATACTCAACACAACGCAGGGAAATCGGAAAAGAGAAAAAAATTAGAACAGCGCCAGGGATCGAAGGAAAGGATGTCGAGGAGGGTGCCCAGTCGGACTCGTTGCACAAAAATGTGTTCTCCTTTTTCATTGTGAACCTTTGACCTTCTCGGGAATGGCGACGTACACGGGAGGAAAGAGACAAGCTGTAGTCGAGAGGGGGGATTGCTTGAGAGAGGGTGTTACTTTTGGTTTGGACCACCGCTACCGACGGTAGGGGGGCTTCCTCGCGAGGCTGTACCGCTCATCCGTGCGCCCCGCATAGATTTCCGCGGAATGTGGCAACTGGCGCGTGTGCGGCAGGCATTGCAGCCCCCCCCCCTCCCTTCTTTCCCAAGTAGCAGCGAAAAATGCCCGATCACTTTTCGGCGTGTTGCAAGCGTTGCTGTGGCGGACCACGGACACTGTCTCGCCTTCTTTCGGTCCCACCGTACAGTATGGCTTCGCCTGCTATAAGTTAAGCGCACACGGCCTTTATTGCGCGATGCCAGCGCAAAACGGTCTGGTTGCAAGCGGAGACCTCACTTGCATGCATGGCAGATATCTCGCTTTTTCCTTTTTGTTGCATAAGGACAGCGCTCGTATCATTACGCTGTATAGAAAAAAAATATCGACAGAAAAGAGCCAGCATGGAGCGAGATAGACGCAGCCTAGTATGCTGTGACATTTTGCTGTGTAAACGAAGTTGCCCGTCCGAACCCTTATGCAGTTCACCGATCAGGAGTTTGGTAGAGTTGAACAAGAAACTTACTTCGTAATCGATTGCGGAAAAAAACGTTTCTTTGTTTTCTTTTCTAACACACGTATCTTGGACCATTAATTTAAGAAGAACCACTGGTTAATTAACAAATGGCGGTCGACGAGGACAAATCGAATGACGCTAAACTAGAGAGACATAGATCGAGGGGAGGCTGTTTTTCACGGCTATTAAACACTTATAATTCCAATTTTTTTCAGTGACTTTCTTTTTCTTCTTGCGAAGCATTTATACCAAATAAGGGAGTGTACGGACACAATTCTGATGATGAGCTCTCTTACCCGGTTGCCAGGCAAGACTTCGGAAGCAAATTGGGAGGCTGAGCTCTCATATGCTGTGGTCGTACGCCATCTTCGTCGCATGGCAAAGCGCGAGCATAGCCTCGTATTTCAATAGCCACCTGTATCATGTTGTGCGAATGCTCGCGCCAATGACAAACCGTCTTCCTCTTCTACTTCGAGTGCCGTGGTGATGATGTTAAGTGCGAATATTACTGCTATTACTAGGGAAGCTCGAGATCACGAACCATGTACAATACAAATTGAAAGAATAAAAACAGAAAGAAAAAATCAAGAAACGGCGGAAAAATAAAAATAACTACAATCCTAGGGGAAAAAAACTGAGAAAAAATTACTAAAAAAAGCAAGGAAGAAGTACAGTAGAAAAAAAAAGAGCCAACCAAGTCGAAAGAAAGAAGGCTGCCAGCTCCTCACATGCTCCTCAGGTGGATTCACTCAAATACTTGGACATCATGTATAACAGCTCGTTAAATTGAAAAAGTCACATTGATCACATTGGGCCCATGACAACACGATCCATGGGCTGGTTACGCAAGCTCAGCAATAGAAAAACAGAGTTGCGAAAAAATACATTGGTAATGATTTAAAAAATGTACATGAATCCCGTCATAGAATTTGGCTGTGCGTTATTTTCTGGGAGTGCGACTTATAAAACGAGACCGCTAATACTATTGGAAATGGAAGCTTTACGATATTGCCTTGGACTGCCCAAGTTTGTTGCTAACAATGGGCTCTACATGGAAGCGCGTCTACCTTCACAGTTAAATAGATTAAAGTACTTACTATTCAAACATTTTTAAAACTACACACTTCGCCCCAGAGAGAATTGTTTTATGTTTTTATTTAAGAGCCAAGCTTATTTCTTGAAACTCGGTGGTCGCGATTCTACTCCCCACAGATCATGCTCGTTTAAGCACTGCTAGATCCTCTGAACGTCAAAATCACTCATATGTTCTCAACAAGTAACTCTAATTTAGACCTTCAGATAGAATTTGAGAATATTTACCCCTCTAACGCGAAGCAAATGTCATTTCAATATTTAAATGATCGGCTACAAGATTATTTGGCAAACGTGAACATCAACAACACAATCGCGACTAATGCATCCGTATCTAATGAAAATACTGGGGTAGGCATCGGTTAGGCTTCCGGATTACACAACAATATTCATAGCTGAATCATTAGGTATTGTACTGGCACTGCGGAAACTTCCAACTTCCTTCGGGTGAATCAGAAGCATTCGTAATTATAGATTCTTTTTTTTTTTCAGTATGTGCTGCACTGTCTTCGAGAGCAGACTTAACAATTATGCACATGTTTCGACAAATCATACCAACAAACTTGCGAAAACTTCAGTTGTCATGGGTACCAGGCCATCGTGGCATATATCTCAATGAGATGGCGGATGCACTAGCCACAGTATCTCTAAGCCGTCCCGTTATCCCGATTTTGCCTGATACGGCTTACGCGACAGCAATAAGGTTTAGAAACCCTTGTTTACATAATGAAATCCACTCCTTCTCATTGAATAAATTCCGAGATTTCGCACATTTATAAAGATGCTGCTGGAACAGACAGTGGTGCACAACATGGCAATTGGAAGTCACTTATACCAGAATGCGTTGTAGAATTTCACAACTAAATTATTATTTACATAAAGTTGTTCTAAAGGCGTCACCTTTTTATCAGGTTTGCGCAGAAATAGAAACGATAGATCATTTTTTTTAATTCTGTCCCCGATATTCTTATCAGCCGAAAAGATACCTGGTAGCTCCACTTGAAAAATCAAGATCAGAATTAAATGTGACAGTAATTATATCGTTTGGCAGCAGGTTATAGTCACAGAGACGTCTGCTGTGCGGTATTTCACTACATGTTTGATTTGAAACAAAGTGATTACCATGTTAGTGTGCCTTTTTTTTTAAATGATTCGTTTGGGACGCACCACTAACTGTGTCTCAAATCACATCTGATAGCCTGCATCCTTGCTCAGATATACTCCTTTTTCGATTATTGGCTTTATATATATATATATATATATATATATATATATATATATATATATATAATATTATTGAGATCTAACAGACAGTAATGCCAAGGAATGTACAGGGGAAGTTATTAGAATCAATTGAATGTAAATAAGAAGAAAGAAAAGTGGATGAAAAAATAACCAGCCGTGAGCAGGAATCGAACCTACGACCTTCGAATAACGCGTTCGATGCTCTAACCACTGAGCTACCACACCGGCCTTCCCTCTATCCACTTTTTTGGGTTTATATGTGAATTTAGAAGTAGGAGTGGTAGTCAGCGCCATCTTCACATATAATTCACATATAAACCCAAAAAAAGTGGATGGAGGGAAGACCGCTGTGGTAGCTCAGTGGTTAGAGCATCGAACGCGTTATTCTAAGGCCGTAGGTTCGATTCCTGCTCACGGCTGGTTATTTTTTCATCCACTTTTCTTTCTTCTTATTTACATTCAATTGGTTCTAATAACTTCCCCTGTACATTCCTTGGCATTACTGTCTGTTGGATCTCATTATTATTGTGTTAAAACACGCAAAAACGAGCCCTTAGGTATACACTTCTTTCTCTTTCCCTTATATATATATATATATATATATATATATATATATATATATATATATATATATATATATATATATATATATATCATAAGCTTTTAACTTAAAGATCCTGCCGCCCGGTTCTTGGCCGATTGCCCTTTCTGTATTTGCGCCAGTATAACAAGGATCATCATCATCATCATCATCAATATGCTATCAGGCTTCGCACCACTAGGGTGAACTGCCCTTAATTTTTATATATATATATATATAAAGCCGCCCTTTTCTGACGCGATCGTGCGCTTCTCTATTTCCATAGTTAAAGCTGCTTTCGCTGAATGAGTTCAGTATGCACTTTATTTGTTTTCGTAGTTTTTCACTTAAACACAAGCAGCGTTTCTGTCCTCTCTACCCTCAAGGCGTTATTTTCCGGTCTGGGACAAAAAAAAAAATCTGACGAGCTTAGGAAAAGTAGCGTTCGTATTTCTCTCACCAGGGCTGACTCAGAAATTTTGCACGAGTCAAAAAAGCTTACGGTGCAAGAACTGAAAGACGAGACGTGGTCTTGACGTTGTGGTTTCTGGTTCCAATTTTATGACGCCCGTTTGCTCCCCGACGTGCGCAGCAATGAAAACTGACGAAGTTTTAACGCTGCCGTAGTAAGGAACTGAAGTATGATGCTATTCATGTGGGCGATGTTGCGATCACGGCATAGTTAGTTGGGAACTATGGCTTTTTTGTTGTTGTAGTAGCTGTCATTTCTTCTGTAATCTGTTTCCTTGTTTATATTGATTAATTCAAAATGCTTTACTAATGTTGCCTTGACGTGCATGGAAACGTGAGCTGCTTCGTTATGTGTGAAATAATAAAGGTGGGTATGAACACACTAAAGATATCTTCGAACACATTGGTTTTCTTTCTTGTGTGCTTAATTTGTACGCACAATGACATCTTAAAAATACTGCTTCTTCAAACACGGTTCATACTATTACGTATACTCTGTTTCCATACATCAAGTGCGACGTTGTTAAAGCAATGAAAGAAGTTCGATCAACAGAATCTGCGACCCCGCGTGCTTCTCGCTCGAATTCTGTCGTTATAAAAGTGGTATCCCTGATTGGCTCCGGCTGCGCGCTGCGGGAACAAACCGCGGCCGCCACAATATGAAAACAAAGACGCGCTAAGCGATCCGTAGGGACCTGTTGAGAACCGTATAACTAACGAGTTCGTTGATTGATTAGGTGCAAAGTATCTTCAATCATTTCGTAGTTTCAAAATGTGGCCGCGTGTGTGCGTGCTTCACTGCAAATGTCGTCGAAAGACGATAGTCTTCTGCGGGCCGTACTACACGAGTCTTGGTCTTATTCGCGGCCACCCGTGATGCAGTTCTAGTATTATTTCGGTTCTGGCATGATGAATGCAGTGGCGGTTTCTCTGACTAGATTCAATTTCACTGCATTATTACTACTGGCATGCTATGTGTTCGTGCCTACACGACATGTCAGCAATGTTTTGGTCGCGTGTGGTACTGTATAGCACGATAGTTTGCAACGAACCATTCGTGAGACATTATTGCATTTTATTGCGTGGAAGGGTCCATAGCTCTTCGCTTGTACTACTCCTGCGCCTGAAGTGGACGCGTGCTGAAGTAGGCAGCGCCATATCGTCAGCAGAGGGCTTTTTTGTGCATAGCGTCGCATTTTCAACGCAGCTTAAGAAACCCCAGGGTTAGTATCAAAACGTGTCTATGTATGTCCTAGTAACGTAATACAGCACCTAATACTTATGCGCTGACGTTACGCCTCAGATATGCATAACGTTTGCGTTTTGATCAGGAAGGTTCACAAGTATGAACGCAGCCACCAGTTCAAGTAGGCAGAGCGTTCTGGAAATGTTCAAACTTAGCTGCGTGGTTGAATCGTATGGCAGACAAAGAGACAAAAAGACGAGCAGACCAAGATTTCTGCACTCAAGGATTAAGAAACACTATCATGTTTAAAACGGAAAAAGAAATGATTGAACGGTTGGTAAAATGACTGAATTATGTTTTTTTTTGTGTGCGAGCGAATCTGTTACGAGAAGTCTCGCTGGCTTTTACAGCGTTACACCTGAAGCATTAAATGGAGTATAGGCATCCTTTTTATCACACTTCACGACTCGCTCGCTGGATTTCGTGCCGACCGATTGTGCCCCCGCGATCTCCGACGACAGCGCAGCTCTGGCCGACTGGCTCGCCCTACGCCATATCCTGACGCCGACAAGAGCTCTCACTGAGTGGTGTCCCGTCCTCGGACTTCTGCGACCGTGTCCATCTTTCCTAGCCTCTCCGCACTTCCGTATGTGGCTTTCCTACGCCTCTCTCTTTCTCTCTCTATTCCTGCTCCTCTCGCTATCTCTATACCTTTAATTCCTCCCTATCCTTTTTTAATCTCTCCTTACACGCATCCCATGCGCGGAACTGTGGAGGTGCCCTCCATTAAGAAAGAGGCAGTAATGAAACTGCGCCTATTTTCTTCCTTTTACCCTTTAAAAGGTCATTTATATCACCCTTCCCATTCACTTTAATTTTCACCTGAAAAAGCATCGCATTTTTGTTTCTTTCAGTCAATCGCAATGTATAATTATGTTGATTGATTGATTGACTGATTGATTGATTGACGGACCACTGACTGATCGGTCGATGGATTGATTAAGTCATTGATTGATTGACTGACTGACTGAGTGATTGATACTTCTCTCAAAGTTGTTTATTCTTCAGCTGCGAGACGGCTACCGTGGTGGGTACTGGTTGTTAGATTTTGACCGCTTGAGGCTTGTCGAGCGTGTGCCGTCAATTTGATAAAATGCTCTCACTTCGCTCCCATCTAGAGAGCTGTCACCGTGCCCGGAAATCGAACGCTCTACTTTCCACCTAGCATCATAGGTGGCCATTCACCACCGGCGTGTAATCAAATAAATTGCATAGGGGAATGATCCTTACATAGGGTGCAGAAAGTTGCTCAAGCAAAACTGGATAAAGTAGTTTTTACATGAAGCCCTTTTAATTTACTCCCGAAAGATGTTCTCAAAGCCGCGTTTAATCGGATTGAATTGGGTCTGGCTGTTTGAAATACTCTTTTTTTGGCAGCCTTCTTGTTAGGATACTTTTTTGTAATAGAAAGTATACAGCGAGTTTTAGAACAGCGCATCGCAAAGCTTTGCGCTTGCGTTGTGCGGGCGTTAGACGCCCACCTCCTGAACGCTCCCGTTGAAGGATGAACGCTAATGCTACACTCGCAATGCCCGCTATTGTTGTGTACGGCATTCTAAAACTCCCTAAAGCCTATTCCACTGCTGGAAAAAAAAATTTATTTGAATCGAGACAGTTTTGATCCCAACTCGCAAGGTAGCATTCAAAATTTATATGAAAATGAAGAATTTTCAAGACATAAGATCCTTATACGTCTATTTTCTTTAGAAATAATCAGTTTTCTTGCCAATCCCTTAAAGGATGGGCGGGGGGGGGGGGGGGACGAGCCATTAGCATATATTCACAACTCAACTTTTCTCGACAGCATCACTTTTCCACCTCAGGTTGCGTGAAACTTGAGCAGCTCCGTCTGATACTTGTTCCCAAGCTTTGCCTACTACCCCGGAGGTCACCAGCAAGTCAAGCTTCTTCTTCGACACACGAAGCAAAATGGAAAAGGCGCAACGACAAAAAAAAAAAGGCTGGAAGTAAGAGGAAGACGGGTTGTGGCGTCGGTGAGAGCAACACACCAATAAAAGCAGCCTGACATAGTGAGCGTCGGGGCAGCACTTGAGAGGCTGGATTGGCCGCCACCGATGGCTGTTATAGGCACCGTTATCGCGGAGGCCGAAGGAACGATTTGCCCTGAAGCTTATTATTCGCTTGAGCGAGCGAGCCCCCTTGTGCGACGACGGGCAAGCCGCACCGCAGGGGCGAGCTTCACCGATTCTCGCTGCCGCTGCGATGCACACCAGCGGCCCAGAACAAAGGGGGCCGCGAAAGAAAAGACGCCGGCCGGCCTGTTCGCGACATGTGCGGCCGGGTCGCGCTACGTTCGCTGCGGCGCTCGTCATTGCGTGGATGGCGAAGTCTGACGAAGTGAAATCAAATCATTGGGGGCGCTGACAATGGGCGCATGGGCCACTTTGCGAAGACGTAATTCGATGCCTCTGACTATGCTTTATTCGTTAGTTCACCTCCGACTGGGAGTCGAGAGATAAACAGAGAGGGTTCAGAGGGGTTACGCAGTGGCGTTAGGTTCCGGGTGGTGTACCAGGTGTGCACATGCGGATAGCCTCAGTGACGTTTGGACTGAGTTGAGAATATATAGAAGGGCCGAAATGAAATCAGGCGAGGAGAAGTTTAGAAATCCGATTCGAAGAATGAACGATGTGAAAAGATTCTTCGTTCCTTAACCAACGAAGGCTGTAGATTTTTTGTTGTTTGTTTTGCCCTTTTCAATGACAGTTTATCCACCGAGAGTACTGGGGCCAATGCTGGGGCTTTCTTTACAATTCTTTTTCGTTGCATGTTCAAGTTGTTACCCATGAACGATCATAATGTATAGTATTTATTTTCTCTAACACACCTGCTACTTTTATACCTTGCCGATTCGGGTTCGTCTATGCGTATCTCATATGCTCTTCTTGCGCCGGACCTTACGTAAAGTATAATTGATGGAGAGGTTTACAAAAAAAGTGGGGATGAAACTAGTGTCGTCGTAATACAAAGTTGTGTTTAGAGAGCTTCTGTTTTTTTTTTTTCTCTGCTTGGATATTCCACGAACTCATCATGTCGGCACCCGCATGGAAGCTCATTCTGTGCTAGTGTGCACTTTTTAAGACGATGCTTTGGCTAAACATAAACAAAAACGGCTTCACAAAGCTGTCATTTCGTAACGGCATTCTATTGTTACGTTCCCTGAAAGCATTTCTTTCTTTCTTTCTTTCTGAGGAAATACTGACTGCAACAAACAGCGCTGTCAATTAATAGTTTCCCCGATCTCCAAGCATGCCTGCTTTCAGGCGTGATCCTCCTGTTTCATGAAAGACACTCATGAACAGGCCGCTGGAATTTAGGTTATCGATGTTCGATCCCAGGGTGTATGCCACAGACATTTGCTTGTGCCTCAGCGAGAAGAGAGTAGCACGCAACATAATAAAAAAGTTTTTTTTATGCAACTTCATACGCGAAACGCTTCTGGCAACAAACAGTGGCAGTCGAAATAATTACTTCTATGATGTCTCCGCAATGGCCGATAATTTGGCCTGTGGTTAAATGAAACTATTTTATAAAGTCCAGTCACAGTTTTCGCAAATACTTATCTGGCGAAGCTTCATTATAGGTACGAATGACACTGGGAAGTAAACGCATCAAATATCACAATCTCACAACAAAGTACGTCGAAGCGAGGACCTTTGGATAAATTTTCGCTACCTCATATTGTGTATAATGTACTTTGACCTATTTAGGTGATAAAAACAAGCAAGATTATTGACAATGAGTATCCGACTTACGCTCCCTATTGAAGATAGTGGTGGATCTACAGCTTATACGTATTTTAAAGTGTACCTATGATTCCTACTTTACCTTATTCGTCAAGATTTTTGTAACTTGCTCTTTGAACAGATTTGTTTACGCTCGCATAAACTGCTGCATTCTTTTCACTAATTGCATGCTTCATACATATCTTTGTGCGGCCGCATTCTATAACTATTTTTTTTAGCTGCATACCTGAAGTACCTTCAATGTTTTGCTTGAACTGAACTTGAATTACACGACAACTTCCAAATTTCTTTTTGATGATGATGGTATTGTTAAAACTGTTTGGGGTTACTAGAACCTGTACTTTCATCTATAATGTAATTAATAGCGTAATGATTAATTTTCGTTGTAATGCCATTCGGGGCTTCTAGACTGTGCTGTTGTTACAGAGGTGTTCGTTACGCTGGTTGAGTTGACAAGAAAACTTATAAGATAATATTGCGCATTAATTTTAAATGCATTTCTTAGCGGTGACTTTAAGCGCATCTATCTATCTATCTATCTATCTATCTATCTATCTATCTATCTATCTATCTATCTATCTGTCTATCTATCTATCTATCTATCTATCTATCTATCTATCTATCTATCTATCTATCTATCTATCTATCTATCTATCTATCTGTCTATCTATCTATCTATCTATCTATCTATCTATCTATCTATCTATCTATCTATCTATCTATCTATCCACTTCCGTGTAGGTGTTCTCGTTGTCACCCCCTTAACTTGACAAGAACCAATATTAGCATGGGAGGATAAGATGATTTGACGAGTATGACGCGCTGGTCAAGACATGACTAATGTCACAATCCTGTCGCGTACGTCGTCAAACACTTCCTGCCAGACAGTGGCACTTACCCACGGGTGGGTGTGTGCCACTGGTATGGGGGTATCTGCCACAGGTGATTGACACTCAGTGTCTACCCAGGAACGACGAGAACTCACAGAGGCAGTTTTGACGCGCGAGCGTTAAGAAATACCCGACATCGGTAGCTTCGACCCGACGAATGCGAAAAATAAATGTTAGGGTCCCAGCTGGAATCAAACCCAAGCATTTTGCGTGGAAATGAAGCATTTTACCACAGAGCTACGCCAGGTCTCGGAACTACTTTTTAAATAGAAGCTAATCATCGTGAAACGTTAATAGTGGTTCCAATGCTGCCAACCAAATTTTATAAACTATACATACGTACTCCTTTAATATAGCCGTCACGTCGCGTTAACGTGAATTGTGGTTAATTGCCATGCGCTGAAGTTGATTTATGTAGCAGTGTCCAGGGTCAGCATCCTCGCGAGCATCAGCGCTTCATATCAGCTTCTGGTGTTGCTTATAGGCATGTTCCACTTGGCATTGTTGCGCAAGTGCGAACAACTGGTTATATAAACATCTGAAACTCTTCAATATGTGCCGGTGTGTGCAGCATTTGTTCATATATTTAGTGTCATTTCATCACGTGTCGCTCAGTAAAAAAATTGCAACACGGTCGCATGCTTCGCATAACGTCGATTCCCAGGTACGTGGAATCTGGCGAATTTTTTTTTTCAAGCAATAACCTTCTTTCTTATTCAATATTGATTTTACTGAAATGGGCTAAAAAAGTCTTATATTTTGAGGGTGTCTGTTCTCTACTTTTATGGTCACTTCCTTCTTAATCATTATTTTCTTTTGGCCTGGGTGCTAACCTGATAATTCTTCTGTTGGCTTGTGTTTTTTTTTTCTATATGTCTACTTCCTTGCTCTTGCTACCCGAATCCTCTCTATCCTTCTGAGCGCACACGCACCATTTGCGGATCATCATTAACATTATTATCATCATCACCACTGGTCCTCATATTTACCGTCTGCCTTTTCTTCATATCCAATCATAGCGCTACACCCAATACAAAGTAAAAAAATTTTAACAATAATTACGGTGAACATACCCTCAGACAATTCGATTCTTGTTCAGCCGGGTCCCGAAGAGCGTCACTACTGGAAAGTGCTGTGTGGGGGCAACCTTTGGATAACATGGAGCATGAGGTGAACAAAACAAACAGAAACAAAAAAGCAATAAAACAAATGAACAAACTAAAACAGGTAGAGATATAGTGGCGCAGCTCACACTTGTTCTTAGAGGAGTACGTGATCACGTTGGTGTGATGCATTTTAAATAAATAACTACAGAACGTCCGGAGAAGTATTGAGTAAGGGGGTTACTGAGCAATGAGACAAAAAAAAAACTAAGTAGAGGTAACGTACACAAATGCACTATACAGGTGAAAAGCATCAAAGCAGTATCTAAATGAAAATTGTTACTCAATATTAGAATGCCTACCTAGTCCAAAAGTACATTGAAAGCAAGTGCATTAAGATGTCTGTTTATTTGCTCATGAACATGATAACGGACAGAGATGGTGACCATGGCTTCGAGATGATCATTTCGTTGTGTAACGGTGAGTGGTAGTGCAGATTAAATGAAAGCATGAGTCCGTGTATAAGTGCGCCTAATGCGATAGGCTCTTGTGTAAACGTCTTCACGTACGCGTTGTGATGTGAATTGGTAATTCATGACTTGGGAGAATAGAAACGTATTTATGAACGAGACATAAAACCGAAACCGAGCGACATACTTTTAATAGCTGTACATTTAGTTCTTGCTTAAGCGCAATAACATTAGAATATCGGTCGTAGTTAAATGCATGATTTATGTCTAGTTCAGTAGTAAGACGTAGTTTCAAATTGGGGATGTTCATGTCAACGTGCCAGACATTTCTCGTTAAAAAAGCGTGCCGGCGCCCGTATGATGGCTAACACTCGTAAAATGCCGCTGAGAGTTCTTATAGCTACTTTAATATCGAATAATCTATAATTGAACGAAAACTCACAGTTGATCTACAGTTTTGGTTCATTCGCTGTAAATAGGCGGGCCCTTAAAGCTATTATTAATAACTTGAGACATGAATCGTTCTTAAATAAGTAATGTTTATTTACGTCTGTAAGAACTATCACTCATTGTCGGCTTGGAAACAATCTCATTAACGAAGTGGTAAGAATTGACGCCTACGAATTTTAGTAGCCCCTGTGCTCTAATAAAAATGAAGCACGCGAGACTTTCGCTCACTACATGCATAAGTGAGTTTCTGGGAAATATGAGAATTCAGCGCTGATTTGACTTAACACACTCAGCCAGAATAAATAAGACTAAGCCGTCGTGCATCACTCTCCAGGTCCCAGTGCTGGCAGCTTTCTTGCCAAATGGGCTTAGAAAGCGAAGCGACAAGGCAGAAAGGGTTCAAAAAGAAAATGGTGACCTAGACTAGAAAGCTAAATGATTTAGGTTAGCCGAATGGAATTACCTAAGCGGTGCAGTCAAGTCTATGTGCGTCTCAAGCTCATCTCGCGGAATGGCTCTGGCTGCCGCGCCGGCTCGCCTTTCTCCGATGAAACACTGCGTCTTTTGCCAACGTTCTCGCGGCAAAAAAACACAAAAACAACTGAAATGTACGTATTAAAAAAAAAGAAACCTTTGCCGCGTGGTAGCCTTTGTTGGCACCGTCATCCGCTCGACTCCTGCTGCGATGATTACAAAATAAATATTGAAAGCAAACCAAATCGCGGCCGGACCTCAGAGAAAAACCTCAATAGTTCACCGTCGTTCGTGTGTTTTTAAAAGTCTTCTCAGTGAAACTTCCTTTTCTTCCACTGGTACCGAGTACGGAAGAAAAGAGCCGCGTCGTTTAGCCTGCCGAAATAGCATCATCATCTCTCGAAGCCCGTTTACAGTTATGGGGCTGCTGCACTCGGTATAGCGAGGAAGCGGAAAACCAAGAACAAAGATATGATGTGGGGAGTTGCGCTAAATCCTACGCTTTCCTTTCTCCCTCATTTCATGGTGCGACAGTGCGAGGAGGAGGAAGGGGTTCTCTCTCGGGCTCTGCTTTAAACCTTATCGGCACTCAGTTCAGTGGAGGTGGTGCGATCGTTCCATTAACGACGGCCTTTTACTCGCTCCAGGTCTATCTTTCGCCAGGGACTTTGATTCCCGGGGGACCTGGCAGTATTCGTGAGGAGGGTGCACCGCCGCCGATACAAGCCCCCCACCCCCTTCGGGGCCGACCCATTGCAGCCTGGGCGTGCGTACAGCGGCCGCCATTTCGCTTCCCCGGTCCTGATTCGAACAAGGCACGCGAGCATTGCATCTTTTATTCATTTTTCTTCTTCCGGGCGCACCACCAGCTTATCGAATCGGCGGCCGCGGAGTGCGCCCAGTTTGGTTTGCGCGGAGGACACGTCGCCTAATTGAGATGGGCAAGGCGATTCATTAGCGAGACGACGGGACCACATCTAAGGGGGAGGGAGGTCCCCGCCGCATTAAAGCAAACACTCAGTATTACCCCCCCCCCTCCCGCTCCACCGTTCTTGCCGATTCGCCAGTGGGAAGCAAAAAGTTCGGGAGATCGGTAGCTGAGCATGGCGAAAAGCGCGTGGTAGGGGGTGAAAGAGGTCATTATTTGGTAATGTCACGTGGGCTTTTATTACCTCGGGGCAGGTCGTACAATCGGCCTCGGCAAGCTTGTCGCCTAAAAGCGGCACCTACAGGTGAGTTTCGACACGAAGTCAGGGTGCACGCTCGCACTGATCGTTCTTTCCCTCTCCCTTTTATTTGGCCTTGTTCCACTTCTCACAACGTCCTGTTAACTTGGCTTTTTTTTATTCCTTCATGCGCTCTCTCTCTATTTGCAATCTCAACAGAAGCCGTGTGTGCAGTCTGCGGAAAAAAAAGTTCGGGGTCTGTGGGCTTGCTTCGAACTCGCTGAAGTTGGAGCACGCGCAACCGGTGTAGCAAATAGCAGTAAATAAAAAAAACACGAGCAAAAACAGTGAGCCTCGTTCTGAGGGGATGGCCACATGTGCAGTCATAAGAAGCTTTCGGACTTACATGCTCCTTTTGCTTTTTTTTTTGTTTCTTACATAGTGCTACCAAAGTAAGAGCAGGGACTTCTGAACAAAACACACATACGCAGACAATAGATGTGCAAGTAAATAATTATCCTCAAAACAGCAAAGTGCTCATACATAAAGAAAAACGGATAAATAAACACGGCTAAACATGGATAACTACAATTTTTTTCTTGATGGACAGTTTATGGAGATAACTGAGTATAGCAGCTAGAATCATTGGCATTACTAATATTGACATCATTTGCCAATTGACGTACGTCTTTGTTGATATTTCTTACTGAGCGTCTAAGAAGGTATTTCTATCTTGCTTCGTAGAAGAAAAAAAATGATAACTTAAGTCGTAAAGAAACAGCTAGTATAGCTTGTGTAAGTAGGTGTAGCTTCGTTGAAGTAGGTAGGCCAGTGGCGTGCACTGGATGAATCTGAATATTCGTTATGTACACAAGGAGGAGCCAGCTTCTCAATTTGTTGAGCATTAATAAATAAATTATTTTGGTACAGACGGTTATCGTTCTTATCAAGTTCTGATTTTTATTTTTGCATTCGTTGGGTCAACGCTGCCCATGTAAGGTTTTTTTCTTAAAACTCACGCGTTAGAACTGCCCATGTGTGTTCAAGTCGTTCCTAGGTAGATATATATGTCAATCACCTTTGGCACATACACGCGTGCGGGTATGTGCCACTGTTTGGCGGGAAGTGTTTGACGGCGTACGTGACGGGATTGTGACATTATTAATGTCTTCACCAACGTGTCATATTCGTCAAACCACCTTACCTCGTCATACTAACTCTGGTTTAGGAGAAGTAAAGGGGGTGATCACTGGAGCACGCAGACATAAGCGGCTAGATATATAAGTATAGATATACGTAGATAGACGCAAAAGTGCTTGCAGTGCGCAAATAAATCCTTCGCATTTAATAAAGTGAAAATATGATCTTCTTCGTGCTCGAACCATGACACGACAGAAGGCCGTCTATGCCACCAGCGCCATCCCGTGGAGATGAAGTGAAATCGGGGGAGAGGGGAAAGGCGGGCCTTAGCTAATCATTAAAGTAGGTGGTGCAGGCGTCAGCCGGGGTTTGCCCTATGATATAAACGTTTATACTGACAAGTAGACAGCACGAAGACATAAACCTTGGTGAGTATGCTGTGGCTTTACATCTCTATAATATTATCTCCTTCATGATACTCGTCACGAGTATCATCACGAGCATCATTACGGAGTGTGCAGTGGAAGTTGGAGGCAGGGTAGTTAGGAAGCGCACTGGCAAGCTTTCCCAGGAAATGAAGACTCTCATTAAAAAGCGTCACAGCATGAAAGTCTCAAGTACAACGAACAAAATAGAACTGTCAGAGCTTTCGAAGTTGATTAATAAGCGTAATGTATCCGATGTAAGAAGGTATAATATAGACAGAATAGAACACGCTCTGAAGAATGGAGGAAGCGTCAAAGCAGTGAAGAGGAAACTTCGGATATGCAAAAATCAGATGTATGCGCTAAGGGCATATCCATACTGGTATGCAACTACCAATATGGATAGGATAGTTAAAATAGCGGAGGAGTTTTTCAGAGATCTGTAGAGTAGCCGCAACAACCATGACCTACTATAAGAACTAGCAATAACCCTGATGGCACCCCACCAGTACTGATAGAAAAAAGTAAAAAAAAAGTCTTGGAGAGCATGCAAAGGGGCAAAGCTGCTGGTGAAGATCAGGTAACATCTAAAAGATCGAGGACATATTGTGTCAGAAAAACTAGTCACCCTGTTAACAAGGTGTCTCCTGATGAAAAGAGATGCCAGAATCTTGGAAGAATGCTAATATCATCTTAGTACATAAGAAAAGAGATCACAAGTACTTGAAGAATTACAGGCCGATAAGCTTGCTCTCCATAGTGTACAAGCTATTTATAAAGGTAATTGCTAACAGAGTTAAGAAAACATTAGAATTCAATCAACCAAAGGAACAAGCAAGATGTCGAACAGGCTACTCAACAATCGACCACATTCATACTCTCAATCAGGTAACCAAGAAATGCTTAGAATACAGCCAACCACTATACATCCTTCATAGATTAGGAGAAGGCGTTTAATTCAGTAGAAATATCAGCAGTCATGCAGACACTGCGGGATCAGGGCGTCGATGAAGTATATATAAACATCCTGGAAAAAATATAAAGGAGATCAACTGCTACCACATTGCTTCATAAAGAAAGCAACAGAATACCAATAAAGAAGGGTGTAAGGCAGGGTATACAATCTCCCCAACGCTACTTATCGCGTGCTTACAGGAGGTTTTCAGAAGCCTAGAATGGGAACACTTAGGGATAAGAGTTAATAGAGAGTACCTTATTAATCTGCGCTTCGCCGATGACATTGAACTGCTGAGTAACTCAGGGGACGAATTGCAACTCATGATTACGGAGTTAGACAAGGGGAGCAGAAAGGTAGGTCTTAAAATGAATCTGCAGGAAACGAAACTAGTGTACAACAGCTTCGAAAGAGAACAGTGCTTCGGGATAGGTAATAGTGCACTAGAAGTTCTAAAAGACTATGTCTACTTAGGACAGGCAGTAACCGTGAAGCCGAACCACGAGATTGAAGTAACTAAAGGAATAAGAATGGGGTGAAGAACATTAGGAAAACACTCTCAAATCTTGACAGGTATATTGCCACTATCCCTCAAGTGGAAGGTATATACCATCTGCATCTTGCCGGTACTTAGCTACGGAGCAGAAACCTGGAGACTTGCAAAGAAGGTTAAGGCTAAATTGAGGACGACGCAGTGGGTAATGGATGGTAGGTGTAACCTTCAGAGACAAGAAAAGAGCAGAGTGGATCAGGGAACAAACCGGGGTTAAGGATATAATAGTAGAAATCAAGAAGAGGAAATGGACATGGGCTGGGCATGTAGCACGTAGCAAGGATAACCACTGGTCATTAAGGGTAACTAACTGGACTCCCAGAGCAGGCAAGCGGGTTAGGGGGAGACAGAAAGTTAGGTGGGCAGATGACATTAAGAAATTTGTGGGCATAAAAAATGACAGCAGCAAGCATAGGACCGAGTTGACGGGCGGGACATGGGAGAGACTTTTGTCCTGCAGTGGACATAGTGAGGCTTATGATGATGATGATGATGAATACTATCTTGTAACCGTTCCATACTTTTACGATAGTCACTGGAGTATATTAAATATATTCGTCCAGAATAGTAAACCTGTTGTTCACAGCGACTGTAAAGTCGAACCAAACCATGCACTCACACTGTGTGCAACTTTGACTGGGCTTTCCCTAGCTCTATAGGTCAACCAGCCACGTTCACGAATCTTCGGTTCTTCATTTCTTTGACCACGCAATCTCTTGGCTTCCCTCAATCTAAACTGCAACAGGTTGCTAGGCAACACGCGGTGACGTCACCGTGGCACCGAGATCTTTTTTCTCTCTGTACAGATTACGACCGGCTTAAAAAGCTCCACAGTTAAAACAATTTGTGCCGATGTATCGCCTCTCAAGGAGCACGTCCGCTTGCAAGTGGTCGTATTTTATTGATTTTTTTAACGCAATAGCGTTAGAGAGCTTGTTTTACAGAAGGCCTGGCGTCAGCGTCGTTGGCTGTGAGTGAAAAATCATCTTCTACGTGACCGGAGAATTCATAACGATGCGAATAAAATGTTTAATTCTGCAGCAGAATGAGAATTGAACACTGGCCGTTTGGGTCCCAGCGGGGCTCGAACCCGGGTCTTTTGTGTGGCAAGCGAATGTTCTAAAACACAGTAACGCCGCTGCTTGTGACTACAGTTAAAATAACTTCCTCTGCTTGGATGATGTAGTGAAAGTAACTCGTTGATAGATTGTGAAATCGCGCAAATTGACGTTAGTGGGCAACGTGAAAGCATGCGCAAGTTTTGTGCCTGTTTTATGTTATCACCAAGTGTGCACTATCCTAGCTATATAAGCAGTGCCCTTCTTATGATAAACGCCTTTTTGTTCCGTATCGTTGCGATTGAGGTGTCAGTTGTTTACAGTGGCGATGAGGCATGGTCTAACCCGTGCGTGGGACGGGGGGTTCTGCCATTATGGCCGTCAGTAGTCGCATATGAGAGCTCGACCTGAGTGAAAATTTGTCGTGGGTGGAGTTTGTCCAGCGCATTGAGCTGTATTGTGCAGCGAACAAGCTCACAAAGGATGAGGACAAGCGAGCTGTGTACTCAGCTGCAGTGGCCCAGAAACTGACTTGCTCCCTCGTAGTCACTGTTCTGAAGCCGTCGCGACAGCCAAACGTGCACTACCGAGTCATTATTGATGCCGTGAAGAACCACGTTAACTCGAAGCCGTTTGAACTATACTCGAGGTATACGTCTGTTCTAAGCGAGACCAGCAATATGGAAAGGGCGTAGCCGACTACGAGTATATCACTGCTCTGCGCTAGTTATTTGAGAATTTCGGATTTGGCGGAACAATATTTCCTTCAAGGCCGACTACGGCGATTTTTTGAGGCCAGTGGATCTCAATGAAATTCACTGGGTACGTTCATTTGCACGTTTGGGCCATTCATGCGAAATTCCATGCTTGAGAGTTTCGCAGATTCTGTTCAAACGAATTTATAACTTGCCTTGAAACGCTCGCATCGCTTGCCAGAATTAATGGCAACATTGTGTGTGTGATGTTGAGTTTTGCCTGGCGGAAGTGACGAACGGATGTGCCTTTGCAGCGTCTGCTTGTCTGCTAAGGATCGTGTGGGTTTGGCCAGCGCTTCATTGGTTGAGCGTGTGATTATCTTTTCTGTGTTGGTGGGCGTGCGATATGTGTTAAGTGATGTTGCTTTGTGAGCCACACACGATTCGCCATATATTCACCATAACAGCGTGAGAATGCCGATCGCCATAGACGGCGTGGACAGGTAGTGCCATCTGGCGGGCATTATGCGCAATTGAGCAGGTTCCGGCAGCGTCAGGCAAATCTTTACGTCACACGTAGAAGCGCACTCAGTTGTGTTTGGGTTTCGGTATTGTGGTTTTTCAGTAATTAAAAATTATTTTCAATTTTTAGAGCATTTCAGTTATCGGACACGTGAGAAGAGTGTGTAAGGAACATAAAAGCACTGACATGGTCAAAAAATTGCCTAAGTTGGCCTTTAAACGAAATGGTATTCGCTATATGTATACCGCACCTTACCATCCATCTGGTAACGGAAGGGCGGTGCAGAATGTGAATTACGGCAACAGACACAGCGTGCCGTACTGTGCAAGGTTTCACGTTTTTTGTTTAAGCAGCGCTCTACGCAACAATCAGAAACCAGCAAACCGCCCGCAAAAGTCATGCTCGGTCGGAACTTCCGGACCGCCACATGGAACCTTCAACCGGACGAGAATGACGAAAGATGCCTGCTACCGCCTTCACAACGTGGGTTCCTGCCCGACGATGCTGTGAACGTGAAAAACTTTCGTCGTGGCCCCGAGTGTTTTCCTGGTCGTGTGCTGCGGCGTTTGGGCCACGTCAAGCACGAGCTGCGGACTGTACACTGTACGGTGCACCGACGCCACCGGAACCACGTGCGCCGATCATGGCACTGTGAGCCGGAGCCCCTCGTTTGCTCTCCCGGCTACACCAAGCCCCGCCCTAGGACCTGCCGAGTCTGAGACGCCGCCGCCTCTCAGGCGTTCCACTCGTCAGCGCCGGCCAATGTGACGTTATGGCATCAATGACTAAAGGGGAAGGGGTGTGATTGATTGTGAAATTACGCGAAGCAACGTCAGTGCATGGGCAACGAGAGAGAATGCGCCAGCTTTGTGCCCGTTTTCGGTTACCACCAAGTGTGCTGATACCTATCACCGCTTCAGTTATATAGGCAGTGTCCTTCTTATAATAAACGCCCTTTTGTTCCGCGCGTTGTGACTCACGGGTCAGTTCATTAAACATGATTTGCAAACACACGCGTGATGTTTACATGCTTCACAATACACCATGAGATATTGCAGGAATAATGCATGGTACAAGCGTACATTGCCATCGGGCGTAAGAACATGCGATTATCATAGTGACTTCATGGCTTGAGCTGGTCGCCCACTACAAAAGGTGCATACATTGCTACCCCTATTCTCTTAAGGCCTCGTAGTATGTGCATAGCCAGTTCTAAGAGACTTCATGCCCTATAAGCGTTTGAAGTACGCACTACAGGGATGGGATATCGCTATCGCGTTCAACTTTTAAAAGCTGAGCTTCAGACTCCCGCAATTTTTTCATTGTTTCGTCGCACTCAGCATCATTTGCTCTCGGATGGCACCCGTCCAGACCACCTACGCGCTCGTACGAAATATTCAAACCGCACTGCTATTACGAAACGACTGTACATGGCTAGTGCGGAACCTCGACGCGGCGTGTTTCTGGGTTATGGTGAGCACTTCCAGATTCTCAAAGAACAGGAGAAGGGAAGAGAAGACGGCCCGTTCTACCGCGTAGCAGTAGGAAACAGCCATAAATGACAGGTCCTTTAATGCACACTGCAGATGAGTGGTGTAAGCCGAAAAAGCGGCTATAGGCGAGGAAGGAGGAGGGGGCGGGGAGACAGGCGGTCAGGCTGCCGGCGACAGCCTCTGCAAACACAGCGTGCATGCTCGCGCACGCATCAGCAGCCGTGGTTGCGGCACTGGCGCACACTCTAGCCCTGCGGGGATAAGGCTATCTGGCCGTAATGAGCCGTGCAACGTGATGAATCACTCCTACGCAGCAACGGCAGCGTGTCTCTTCTCTTTTTTGCTAAAAACTATAGCGGCCTCCGCGCGTCGCATGCCCGCCTACCCATGCTGCCCCAAACTTTTGCCACCAAGCATCGCAGGTTATTAATGCATCAGCGTCCGGAAAGCCCTCAGAAATACATTCCGCCTAGTGAATTTCGGGCGCTCGCCCCCCCCCCCTCCCCGCGGGCTTTCTTTTCAGCGTACACGGCTATTGCTCTCCAAAATGTATACAAGAGCCGTTCCGCCCCCGTTTTCCGCATTTCCTTCTTTATCCTCCTTCGTTGCGCCAATAATTTTTTCCCTCGCGGATTCCCTTCAGTCACTGCGTGCCGAGCAACTGAAAACCGGCGAGGAGCGAAATAAAGGCAGCATCTCTTCGGAAGCGAGGCGCATCAATGGAGAAACAGAAGGGTGGCATAGAAAAGGATGGGGTTTGTGTAAGGCGCTTAGAGAAAGCCGCCTAAGCTGAAAGAATAACACGAGTTCTTCGGAAACTCTCGTGTCTGAAAGGGCTAGACTCGCATGCTGAAGAGGCCAAGCATTCGAGACTGCGCGACTGTGCTCTACGCGCTTTTCGAGTGCTCGTCCGCTTTCTTGTGCAGCACTGCTGCGTTCGCACGTGCGGTTGTATACTTGCACACGTATGCACCCGAAGCTGCATTCGTTGTGTACGACGCGACGTGATCGTGGCGTGCATCGTGTATGTAGATGCCTACCCTCCCCCCCTTTTCTTTTGAGGGGAGGAAGAGGGCTGAATACCGTTACGCGACACCGTTATATTGTCTTGGTGGTTGTAGTGGCTTCAATCTAAAGATTTCTGTAACAAGAAGGTTGTTATATACCCATCGCGCATACTTCTAAACGTCTTCGTATTGCCGAGGAATTTGAATATATATATGTTGTGGTTTAATGTCCCAGAACCACCATATGAACAAATTGAATGCATTATCTGTACAATGATAAGAAAAGCAACGTGTTAAACATAATTTGTTACAGCATGTCAGCTAACGTGTCAAGAGAGCGGGTGGAGGATATGAATGCCGTATTGAGTCATGGTGTGGAATAATGTGGACGACAATATTGGTGTTTATATGAAAATACGTAAACAGCAAATGAGCCAATATTGCAGGGGCACATTATATTTATTTATTTATTTATTTATTTATTTATTTATTTATTTATTTATTTATTTATTTATTTATTTATTTATTTATTAGAATACCCTCAGGGCCCGTAGGGCATTACAGAGGGGGTGGGTACAACATTTATAACACACAAGAAAAAAAAGACAAAATAAAGAAACAAGTGTCAGATGCGCAAATCGGGAAGGCAACATAAGTCAACTAAAAATGTATAAGAATTCAAGCACATACAAGACAAAGATAGATAATAGAAACTGCGTATAGTTACAAGCATTGCTGAGAAATTGCAGTCTTGAATAACAAAGGGTCTGTTATTGTTACAACGAAAGAGGGAAGGTGGTTCCAATCGGCGGCTGTTTTCGGTAAGAAGGCTGCTGAAAAGAATTTGGTGCGGCAAAACGGAATGGCAACCTTATGCTGATGATCAATGCGCGATGAGTGGTATGACGGTTGTGAAATGAGGTCTCGCTTCATTGATGGATCGTGAAAAAATATCTTATGAAAAAAATGCAGTCGCGCCAGTTTCCTCCGGACAGTTAAATTGAGTAGGTCAAGGTTAGATTTCATTTCTGATATGCTAGCAGTACGGGAATAATTAGAACAAATGAACCGAACTGAGCGGTTCTGAACAGATTCTAACGCGTTAATTAAATTTGCTGCACGGGATCCCATATAGCGGACGCGTACTCAAGCTTTGGGCGAATTAGTGATCGGTATAATAGAATTTTGAGGGACAGCGGAGCGCGAGAAAAGTTGCGGCGTAAGTATCCTAGCGTTCGGTTAGCGTTATTACAGATGTAGGTAACATGCGTGTGCCAAGATAGATTGTTGGTAATGTAAACGCCGAGGTACTTATATGAAGAGACATGCTGGAGGGGAACGGCGTTAATTCTGTAGGTACAGGGGGGAGAAATAGATCGCCGGGTTATTGACATGCATTTAGATTTGTTAGAGTTGAGAGTCATAAGCCATTTATTGCACCAGGTTGAGACAGTGTCAAGGTCTGACTGTAGAAATTGGTTATCATATTCATTGTTTATTTCGCGGTAAATTACACAATCATCTGCAAATAACCTTATAGCGGAGTTAATGCTGTCTGGGAGATCATTAATATATATAAGAAAAAGTAAAGGGCAAAATATTCATCACATTATCAGTTAGCTTCACCGTCAGTTCAGACGAATTGGCCAAGATGATACAAGCAGTCGCCATTCACTCGAAACTGATATTGTCGCTAATCGAACTCTCGCCACCACTTCTCTGCATGCTTATCTGTATCTATCTTCTCAAACAGCTTTGGAATGCTCTCTCATCTTCACTATCTAATTTTTATTTGGCTCTTCCATGATGACGTATGCCATTTAAATCAATTGGGGTCTAGAACGGTAAGCCTATTGTAATAGGAAACACTGCATGTAATGCGAAAATAGCATACTCTATATGCGTATGCGTGTAACAAGAAGCTAAATCAATTCTGGTCATTGATCAAATCAGCGCGTAAAAAACCATTTCACTCTTAATTAGGCCAAACTTCTGGATACTATTTGTTCAACCATTCAAGTGGCACTAAAAATTTAAATTACTACAGAAAAAGTGAGACACAGTTATGCTTCGACGTCTCACACGCAATCGAAAAGTGCGAAACGAAAGAGACCGAACAAAGTATGTGTCACTGAAAAGCCTCAGTTTTCCAACGATTTTCCATCGCGAAAGCTGTCGTCGGCTGGAGTGAAGAGTACAATCTGTCGCTGATGTTACAGTTGGACAAGACAACCGCATCTTCACTTTACCACGTCTGAAAGGGAACTAGCCGGATACTTTCGTCGGAAGAGTAGAACCGAGAACGATTGCACGTTGTCGATTTTTAAAATATCGGTACTGCTTTTATGGTACTTTCGAAAAGTTTCGAACAAGTCGTCTATCTGGCGAAACGAAAACTGAAAGAAGTCGCATTGTACGTCCCAAGAAAAAAAAAAAGCGCTGCTTTTACCGACAGACACAGCTAAGAGCAGCCAACAGAAAGGAACGACGCGTGGGAAGGATGTGCCGTTTTCAAAACTGGGAAGAGCTTTCCGTGTGAGGCGCCAAAGCTGGTTCATCATTCATTTAAAGATTGAAAACTTTTTTTCGCTCACATTGTCTTTTCAGATGGAAAAAAAAGGAAGAGAATAGCAAGACGCTTAAGTGAAAGTAAAAATAAGCTTTACTTTGTTCCCCGCTCCTGGCATGTGTATCATTGAGAATGCCAGAATATCTTTTTTTCTTTTCTTTCACTGATTCATCCAGAGGTGCAAGAGTTTCTTGCGTGTTAAGGACAAGCGAAAACAGTAGCAGCTACGTCACACCCGAAACTGCTCCACGCGTGGAACCAAGTGTCTCAGTCTATACGCCTTCCCGTTTGGTTTCCACATACACGGCGCACAAAAGAGTGCACCGAGACACACCGGCCACCTGACGATGACGTCTCGCCTCCTCGCGGAGAAGGCTTGAAAAGGACACCGTAAGTTGGCGGGTATAAGTGGGCGATGCGCGTTCTTTTTTTTCGAACCATTGCAGCGCTTTGTCATTTAATTATTGAAATTACTCGGCCTTGCATTCCTTCCCTTTTACTCGGAGCGTGACGCGCTCGCAGCATGTTGGCGTTTTCGAGGCGAGCGTGGACAAAACGGCCGACCGCCCCTCGGGGAAGACGCTCTCCCGTCCCACCCCAGACGGAACTGAAAGGTCATTTATAACGAAGGGCAGCCTTTGTTCTCTACTAGGGCGCCGCTAATGCCCTCTTTTCATAAACGAACCGTGGCGCGCTGCCTACCGTTGTGTGTTCGCGCGATTCGGGGAGCGCACTTCTTTTCCTGGTCCGCTTCCTCGGCCTCTGGGAGCGCTCGCTCACAGCGGGAGCCTCGGTCGCCGCCGACTCGTCGTCCCGCCGGGGGTGCTGCTTCTATGCGGCAGTGCTCACCGGGCACATCACCGGAGCCAAGCCTTCCGCACCGCCGTTTGGGCGCCGGGGACCCGGCGAGCTCGGGGCCCGGGCCTTAATTAGCAAGCACCTCGTCGCGTGGCTGCCATTATTCTCAAAACGACCGCTCCCGCCCACCCTCCCGGCTCGCTGTACTGCCGTTCCCGAGTTTGCTACCACGAACTGTCCGGGGAGGCTGAAGCTATTGTCACATGGTGCGGCTGTGAGTTACAGTTTGCGCGGTTCGTTTTGTTTTGCCGCGGTTTATTAATCATATTTGTGTATATTTTCTGTTTTTTCACGAACAGCATACGAGACAAAGAAATTCTTCTTTTCCCCTTTCTTCTCTCTTGAACAACCCAGCTTCGCTTCGCTTTTTCTTCTTTTTCTTTATTGTGTCAGTTGAAGTTGGTTTGTGCATTTTTCTACATAGCCTGCGTTGAAATGAATGGTTCAGCCGTCACTACTCTTCATTTGTATTGCAGTTCAAAAACTTCGTATTGATTGTCGCAAGTACGGCGAGTCAGTGACTTAGACTTCATTTTACTTTTTTTTTCATCAAGCACAAAGCTAGCTCTTGTCACGGATATTGCCCGGATGCTTCTTTAGCACTCTTTTTCTCCTTCCCTCAAGATGGCATCTGTTGAAGTTGTGACTCTCCTTTCATCTTTCTCTGCCTCCCATAATTTTTTTCTCGACAAGCTACCGCTATCATTGTTATCATTAAAACCAACTCGAGAAAGATAAATTTTCTTGGACAACCATTACCTTTCATTTCACATAAAATACTCATTCTCAATTATGTCTCAGTCCGTCGCAAAAAGGGCCTTATACAGGAGTGATTACAGGCAGGGAATCCTTTTAGAAGATGTAAATTAGCATGGTAGATGAGTGAGTAATTGTGCAACGAGTGGTTTGATTGGAGCTTCCGCTCCGTTGCAAAGAATTGAGTCATAATATTTGATTGTCATCAGCCTCGGTATCAAAAAGTGCACACATTGCTAACAGTTGCCTAGCAGATACCTCGCTTCGCCGCGGAATGATGAATAATGACACAGGGAATAGTACTTACCTACTTCACAAAACTGATGATTTATGACGTGGTGGGTACTGTGCAACTGTGCCTGCAGTATAGTCGTCCCAGGAGAGTTTGCGAGGGTCTGAAAAAGGCGCTCCTCCAACTTTCGTTGAAACTGTACTGCTTGTCACGCCCAAACCTGGCACTCACTCATTAGCTTTCACAAAATCCTCTGTCATCTAATTAACAACATTAATGCATAATTTCTAGCTGCACAATTCATATCAATATGGTACTGTGCGATCATGTCAAACGTTTCAGAATCCAGCACATTTGGACCACTGCCCGGCGGTTTACATAAACATTTGAAGAGGGTAGCTAACAAAAAAAGAGCAAAAGGCAGGTATTATAGGAGGAACTGACTTTTTTGGTGTCAAAGCATAACATGAATTTAAACAAACTCTTGAAATACCGTACAGCTTGTCTAGGCAAATGTTTCATTTCTTCATCTTCATAGTTCTACGTCGGTTACGAAATTTTTTTTTTGGTCCCGCTATGCAGGCGCAATAGCTGGCCTGCATTCCCGGTACGGGAGGGCCCAATTTAACGAAGTATATTGGAGGTCGTGTCGTTATATCCTTTCCTTCTCTTCGTTTTTTTTTCACTCACCGTGTAAAATAATCGCTCTGTTTATAAAACTGGAACTCACGCGGGCAATGTCAGAGTTGCACTGTTCCAAAGCGTGAAATAAGACGCGCTGTTTTACAAAACTGCTTTTCATGCCTCAAGCCTTCTTTTCTCTCCCACCCCCCTTCTTTCTCCGCGTGGCATCTACACAACTTGCTAGGAGGTCGATAGTCGATTTGCGGAAGTTGTTTATGGGGTAAAGAAAAAAAAATCCCCAAAAGGGGGGGACAAGAAGCAACGAGCACGAATGGAAGCAAGCAAGCAGCAGTAGCTGTTCTTCGCCCCCGAGGGACGCTAAAGTTCACGTCGCAACTCGTGGCGCTCCGCGCCTCTCTACGAGAGAAGTTCATTCGTCGGTGCTGCGGATGCGCGCTCAATTTTGTACTGTTTGTTGTCGTTGTTGTTGCTCGCAAGTGAACACACGAGTCGTCGCCGCTCACACCGAATACATAATCGCTGAGCTGCAGCGAATGCGGCGCAGCGATCGCCACCACGCGCCTCGCTATACGCAGAATGCAGAAGCAAAAAAGGAAGAAAAAAAGAGGTGGGAGAGAGGAAGGAAAAAATCCTAAGTGCGTGCTCCTGTCCCGATTCTCGCATTTCCCCTTTAAAAAAATTTCGCGTGAATTGCTCGCGCCCCACGAGGTGGCAAATGAAAGCTGTATAGTTATGCACCAACGCGCGGGAAAAACACTGCGGGTTTGTCGCGAGCCACAACGGAGACAACAAAGGTGAGGCGCCAGTGCAATCGGTGTGAAAGCGATAATTTTCGAGGAAAAAAAAGAAAGAATTTATACCAAATTGTGGAACATGGCCTCCCTCTAGTCACACGGTTCGGAAAAAAAGGAAACAAAGAAAAAATGGCATTGCAGTGCTGGAGTATATACAGTGTGCGCCCAAGTCGAGAGGGAAACAGCGTGGCAATAGTGCGAGCTTTAAGTATTGTAGAAGACACGAGCAGCACTTCCCCTCCACTTAAACACACACACACCACTTTGTGCTTTCCGTATATTTGTCTATTCCCATACTTCTTACACTCTAAGCCGAAATTCGGCAAAGTTGGACTAACTGCAGTCGTTAAACCAATGGACGAACGGTTCGTCCAACAGGGACTAAATGTGTGACAATGCGTGTCTTGCGCAAACGCCCGGCAATGAAGAGACCAACGGGGAGGGCAACTGCGCCGCGATCGCCTCCTGTCGATGCTGCACTGCAATGCTCGGCGTGGTCGGCGATCATGAAAACGAGTTATACAGGCTATACGCCGCTGTGAAAGCGAAGCAATATGAAACGAATAGAAGATGTTATGAGAGGCAAGTAGTACAACACGCAGTCAATGCGCACAACTAGCGCCCTCGCGTTTTCACCATGCCGGCACGGGCGGGCCGAAACCAACTGAAAATTGCCGAACACGGGCAAGGCGGATAACTCGCTTTAATGTGCTGAATAAGTTCGAACTACGGTGAACACTGACAATGCTAATAAAGGTAAGCTGTTCATCAGTGGTCGTGTACCCACACAGTGACCACAAGTTCAAAGCGATATATAGGAAAAGTAGGCTTCGTACGTCATCGGTATCAAGCGGGCTGCCGGTGTGAGTGCATTGCCGGCACAAGCGAAGGAAACGTCGCGTACAAGTTCACAAAAATAGTAGCTAAGGCAAACTTATGTCTTTTTATCCTTGCGACAATCGTTATCAAAAATCCAACGTGTAGGCGATCGCGGATACGACTAATCGTGAGGCCGGCGGTACACAGGTTGTGCCTTACCAGCACGATGAAAGAACCGTGCCTGCGAACGGTCTCGTCGCTGTAAGTATGCAGATATCTACATCACTCCGTAAGACACAGCGAACATGGGGCACTTACCTATTGTTCATTTGTGACTATAAAATAACGACGACGAAAATTTCACGCGAGCCGCAAGTTGCGATCGCCGGCGGTCGTTTAGCCGTACTCGTCGTAAGCCTAGCGACGCCGTCGGCAAGCCGACACGGTATGGCATCGGCGGGGCGCCTGCGGCTGCTTCGCCGGCTTTCCCGCACAAGCGCCGCTGCTATGTTTGTGTTTGCAGACTCGTGCGCCAGCACTACGAACGCTGGTTCGGCCGACATGATCGAATACCAGCTGATAATTCGTAGTCTCGGGCTGGAAGCATGTTAAATATTAGATGGATCCATATTAAAGGATCGGTGCGCATCGGTGCTACGAATTAGCCGATGTAAATTTTCGCGTAACGGTATCAATGTTTATTGTTTTTTTAAGCCGAGTAATAAAATTCGCCCACTGGCACTAGATGGGAGGTCAAAATACTGTGCTATATATACCCGAGAGTCTGTTCTCTGTAGTACAGCGCGGGCAGTCAGTGTTTGCGGTGTTTTACTTTGAAATAATAGTGCGTATGTATGTGTGTGTGTGTGTGTGTGTGTGTGTGTGTGTGTGTGTGTTGCATGAATAACATACTATGATCTTCAGTGCTGATTAAATTGGAATAAACATAAAATATACTGCACAAACGCAGTGTCGCCATTTTTTTTGCCATTGGTCCAGATGGTTCAACTGTTAGTCCCGCTGGAGCATTCTACTGGGGCCAACATTTAAACCAAGTGGAGTAAGTGCTTGGGGTAACAGTTGAGCCCTTGCAGTTACTCCCGCAGTTAGTCCAAAATTGGTTCAAAATCTGTGGCAGCGCATTTAGACCCCTAAAGGACCAATGGCATACCCCACTTTAGTCTTTTTCGGCTTAGAGTGTACGGCGCCCCCATTTTGCGGGAAGTTTGTTTTAACACCGACGAGCACCCCGTATATATAAGTGGTCGCGTTCACTGCGAGGCACGCGCAGGGCCGGGGACCCGGCGGAAGTGGCCGATGTCGTTCAACCTCGAAGTCTTGCTCGCGTCGCCGATGGCTGGGCAGGGTTGACGAAGCGCACGCGACAATGCGCGTCGCGAGCACGCACGGGAGTGTTTTGACTTGCAAATTCGAGCGCCCCTCGCCTTTTTTTCGCGTAGATGTTCGACGCGTGGCCCCGTGCTTCGTTCTTTGGACGTCATCGCGATACCGTCTGGGAGCGCTGCTCTCGGGGACTGTTTGGCAGAGAATGGTCCTAGTTTAGGCACAGACACACCGAAAAAAAAAAAAGAGAGGAGGCGGGGGCGATAGGGCATAACATACTCTATCGAGTGAGATGCTTGCAAAACACACGACTTCATACATATGCGCACACATTCAATAGTAAGCTCTGTCTCTCTCTTTCTCATTCTTTCCTGGAACTTCTCCTGCGCTTAGAGTAACTGGATCTGCTGATTCTTTTTATTGGTTTTTAACGTATCATTCGGTCGCCTTCGTGTTGCTGAATTCACTGTGTTGACTTTTTTTTCAACAATGCACTCTGGAAAGGTATACACAAAATGCTACTGCTTAAATTGACGCCGTGTTCGGGGACACACAAATACAGTAATGCAGATCTCAATCTTGTTTATTTGTTGTTATTAATTTTTAGATTGGGCGTATATTTGCTTTTTGGTATCGTTGACTAATATAGACGTTTTTCGAACGTTGTAGACTCGTGTAAAGAATATATATATATATATATATATATATATATATATATATATATATATATATATATATATATATATATATATATATATATATATATATATATATATAATCTGTGTGTGTGGGAGGGGGTGGTTGAGTGTGTGGGCGGGTGGATGAATTATTACTTTTTTATTATTATTATCACTATTTAGCAGTAGGAAGAGGATCGGTATTAACAGTCGTGACATTACATTAGTGTAAAGACTAATGGCAATCTTCTAACACTTTAATATTTGCAGGGGAATAAGTGCAAGCTCATGAAAAATTGAAGAAAGGGAGGGGAGTTGAATACTTCAGGAAATGTGTATGAGAGTAATTTAATGTTTATACCTGAAAAGAAGAGGAGGAATAGGGACAAGAATAGAGATGAAAAGTGGATCAGCTAGGATATACTCACGGCGCGCGTCGTGTCTGAAAGCGGTTGGCTGTCGTTAGGCCTTCTCTATCACGAAACATCTTTTTTTTTTCTCTCTCTCTTCGGCGCATCTTTCCCTCCCCTCTGAGGCAGTGTTATGAAACAGTTGTGCCATAAACACCACAGATGTATCCGAGGCGTACATTATCCTGGCCATACACGCGTTCATAAGCTAATTAGCCTGAGCTTCCTTGTAAGCTGCGGGGGGGCGGCGAATGCGTTCAGTAATTAAGATAGCCGCTCGCCGTATTTTGGGGTCCACCCGCGAACGCTCGTCTCCGCTCTCGTGAGTGCAGGCTCGTGTCGTCCCAGCGCGATCGTATAACACCCCTCGCGTGTTCCCTCAATCGCCAGACAAGCGGCACAGCTGATCAGCAGAGTACACATTCGAAATACATAAACACCCCTGCGCGGCGGTGGCTGCTTGAGCCACTCCCTATCCGCCGTAATTCTTTCCCACCCCTTCAGCGCTTTTGTACGCATAGACGCCTCGAAGTGCTCGTATTAGCATCAAGCGCGAAACCTGCTTTGAAGGAGAGGGGCGGGGGGAAGGGCGACTCTCGCAATGCGGGCAATAGGCACTTGCAAGCGCTTTTTTGGGTCCTCGTTGAAAGGGTTGTGAACGAGGGAGGGCTCCGGATCGTGGTATGCACTGTACATTCGGTGCGCCCAATAATTACGGGCCGGCCCGTGCACGCCACCTCTCGATAAAGGCGTAATCGCCAGTGTACTCACAAACCCATCGGCAGTTCCGCGAGAGAACAAACCTCTTGGCAACAGCACGCTCGGCACACACACCTAGCCGACCGCGCGCACTCGTACGCGAGAGAGTACGTGCTCGAGCGTGCGTTGCCGTAATTATGAATCTTTAATAAACGTCACACTCGGTGCAGTCGCACATCCCGCCTTCCGTAGCGGGTCGCAGAATTGGCGGGTCGTTCGCACGCATGCGAGCGAAAGACCCGGGATAAACTTGCTCCATTTAAAAGTGGTTCATCCAAAAATAAAAAACGTATATATGGATTCTGTACATATACACCTATAATCTTGTGCTGAACGCTTCAGGAGCATGTTTTTTGTTGTTGTTGCGTCTTTTGTATTGTTTTCCTTGATAGGGGTTTTACATATAGACCGTCATTCTTCACGCTTTGTTTTTCAGTTTTCTACCTTATGCAGAGGGCGCCAGAATAAAAATATGGTTGATGAAACGTGTTGAAATACGAGGGAAATGCCGTGAAATCTAGGTCAGTCTTTATGGCATGCTTGGGTGTTTGGCCAATAAAAATCCAAGAAATCAGTGGTTGTATCGACCATTGGTTTCGAGGTTGCTGTGGTTAGCCGCACCGCCAAATGACTAAGGGCATGCAGAATGTTTTGGGTAAGTGCGGAAGTGTTGCATGGCCTTACCGTAGAATTTGCGATGCATCGGAAAAGCCGCAACTGCATCTTCATTGACGGCGGCGCGCCTTCAGAGGGTGAAGGAGTGATTGTAGGCTCAATAGATTAGTGTGCCAGTTTGTCTTTGAACGTCAGAGGCCTGGGTGAATAAATCAGGTGAACAGGACGTGGAATGCATGCACGGCACACGTGACCGGATATTTGTTAGATGAACAGAACTATAGGACCACGGCCAGTTGGGATGAACATGACGTTGTGTGATCAAGTTGATAAATTTTGCAAGCATGAGTTCAGAAACAGCTAACGGAAGACAGCACCAAAGGAGGTGTTCAAGCGTAGGTCGTTCGCAAAAGCGGTCACCCAGCAGCAGTCATGTGACGAGATAATCATAGTGCGATGGTACCAATGAACGGAATAAGTATTTTTCCAATTGTGACGTTACTGTCAGCGCTATTCAAAAGCGGGTATGGCTTTATTAAAGCCCATCTCAGCTCCTAGGCAGCAAATTATGCCAAACATACAACTATTACGATTTAATTGGCTGCAAAAACATCGCGAGTTGCCTTCCACATTCTCCAAGAAGTTTACACTTTATCCGGAGATGTCAGAAGCGCGTTATCTGGTTATCTGCTAAAAGCCACTATGAAGAATTATGCTAAAGAAAATGAAACAACAGAATGAACAATATTTAGCAATTATACTCTATTTCATTTACATCTTCATAACACCACAATTAAGTAGCGAACAAACTTATGCATAATTCAGGTTTAGGCGGACTGAAGCATTTGGAACCATTACGTTATGTCTACGCACACCCACTAGTTTAAATATTTTGATAATGCTTATAACTGTAGAGGATCTCACGCGATTTCTTTTACGATAATAATAATAAGTGGGGTTTAACGTCCCAAGACTACCATATAATTATCCTAGACGCCGTGGTAGAGGGCTCCAAAATTTCGACAACCTGGGTTCCTTAGCCTGCACCCAATTCTGAGCATTTGGGCCTACAGCATTTTCGCCTCCACCGAAAATGCCTCCGCCACAGCCGGCATTTTATCCCTTGACCTGCAGGTCCAAATTCCTTTAAGAGGCATAAAATAACTGCGCAGCAAAACACCTGAACTTGCTAGATTGCTACTTTTATACGATACGACGTCGTCAGTTTGCGAGCAGTAGCGCTTCTAGCCCAGCCAGCCTCCTCGGTGTCACAAAGTTTTACTCTGGTCGACTGAGCCTTAGCAGGCCGTGAGAAGCTGTCACCAACAATTTCTTAGGCGATGTCGTACGCCGCATTACGCGTCTAACGCATTCAGCGCTCCTATAGCGCCGAGAGAGCTACATGTCAACTTCCCCGCCGGTAATTTCGTAGGGTTGAAGCGAAAGCTCACTTCTTGGAGCTTCACGTTTACTTTATTCTAGACGCAAAAGTCAGTCCCGCTTTGCTTCACCGCAGGAGTCAGCCCTCCTTTGCAAGTGGTATACCAAACTTTCCTGTATCATTCTCATTAATGGTGATGCTGGCTTGTTTCAACTTTACAGCAGTTTGCGGAGCTCATATAAAATGCGAATAACATGATTCGAAGCTTACGTCTCGTTAAATTTGTACGATAAACACAATCGAATCACAACCGCGCCGTTCACTCGAACAACGCTCGACAATAAGGAACAGTCTACGGCCACAAAATAGGACACTTCGCAGCTCATTGGCCGAGCATATCCCACTATTAACAATGGGGGCCGCCCGTCAGACCCAGCACTCTGGCTACACTGCCGAGGCTACTCAAACAGATTGCGTCAAGTATGGTAGCACGAGAAAGAGACGCGAAATGCATCTCCCATCTCTCCGCTACGTTGAACTATGGTGCACGGCAGCCGAACGCCTCGACGTGAAGGGAACAAAAGATGAGGGCTCGGACGAGCGATGGTTACAAGCTGGGCGCATTCTGCAAGCGAGTAATTATGGCTAGAAGCAGCAAGATAACCAACGACGTGACATATGAAGGCGGAAAGGCGGTTAGCTAGGACAGAATTGGCTGCTTGGCGCCCCATAATCACCGAGCATCGTCACCAGAGGCGCTAAGAGATGTGCGCTTGCGTCAAGCACTAAGCGCTCGAGGTTGCAGCAGGGAGGTGCCTCTGTCGATGATCAGTGGACGGCCGAGACATCGGCGATCGCAATCACCGTGCCTCCGTGCAGCATATAGCGACGGCGGCCACTCTTCTTCCCCGCTGCTGGTTCTTCGACGAGGGCCAATGATGGACGACAGCTCTCCCGTCCCGCCTCCTGGCAAGAAGGCGCGAAAGTGAGACAGTTTATGAAGAAGCGGCACGTTCACCGGGCCGATAAGGGAGCGTGCGCTCGCCTCGAAATAAGCGGTGCGGCAGCAACTCGTCCCGCCTCAGTCACTTCTCTTGCACACCCCACCCCCCTTGCGAGCTTGAAACAAACGACGAGTGCAGAGCAGCTGCCTGTCATCGCGACATCGCTGCGTGTTCTTTAATCCCTGCTTGTGGGCTCACATTATATTGCCTACACCCGCTATTTTCACTTCCACAATATATATATATATATATATATATATATATATATATATATATATATATATATATAATATGTGTTCGAGCCGTTAAAGAGCACCAGAAACACGGCGCGCGTAGTCGCGCGAGTGGGTTCGTCACGTGGTATTTTTTGCATTTCGTGGGCAATGGTAATGATTGATTTGTGGGGTTTAACGTCCCAAAACCACCATATGATTATGAGAGACGCCGTAGTGGAGGGCTCCGGAAATTTTGACCACCTGGAGTTCTTTAACGTGCACCCAAATCTGAGCACACGGGCCTACGAAATTTCGGCCTCCATCGGAAATCCAGCCGCCGCAGCCGGGATTTCAACCCGCGACCTGCGGGTCAGCAGCCGAGTACCTTAGTCACTAGACCACCGCGGCGGGGCATTTCGCGGGCAATGGTAGTTAGCAGGAAAATACTAATAATTAACAGATATAAAGTTTGAAACTTTCTAATCGGATGTTTTGCAAATTGATCTACAACGTTCTTATTAAAAATTTTGACCCATCTTCGTTCCCTTAGAAATTCGTTAAAAGAGTCTAGTTAAACAATTGATCAGATAACAAAAATAGTCTTATTCACTCCAGGCAACGGGTAGCGAAATGAATTTGGCCGCATCATAATTAATTGCGTGCGTACGCATATTTTTAAACTATGGCTAAACGCAGTTGGGGCACAACCTCATATATATATATATATATATATATATATATATATATATATATATATATATATATATATATATATATATATATATATATATATATATATATATATATATATGAGATGTAACTTGCCAAGGAATGTATAGGGGAAGTTACTAGAACAAACGGAATGTAAATAAGAAGAAAGAAAAGTGGGTGAAAAAAGTGGTTATATTTTCACCCACTTTTCTTTCTTCTTTTTTGCATTTCATTTGTTCTAATAACTTCCCCTATACATTCCTTGGCATTACTGTCTGTTAGATCTCATTAATATTGTGTCAAAAACACAGAAAAAGCCCTTGGGTATACATTTGTATTCCTTATATATATATATATATATATATATATATATATATATATATATATATATATATATATATATATATATATATATATATATATATATATGGAGTAATAATTCAATGGGCCAGTTAGTCTACGTGAAGGTATGGGATATGGCACAACGGGAGCATTGGCAATTAGGATAAATATATTTATTTCCCGATAGTTTCGGGAGGGGTGCTACCGCGTCTCTTTCGCCTTGAAAGATGTTCGCGAGAGTAAGAGAAAACTAAAGAAAAGAAAAAACACTGTGAACACTGAGCACGAAACCAGACGCCTATGTCGCCATGCTGGCATCGTGTGTCTGATTAAAGCTGTAGGATCGGTGATGCTGACTTTATGATTGTCTTCAGAGCCTCATTTCACTCGACAGCACAGGCCACTGGGCCCGCAGCTTGGTTATCCAGGGAAGGTGTTTCAGCTCGACGAGGAGATGCTTGCTTGGTCGTCTGACTGCCGTATACTTCAGCAATCTCCTTCGAAAGCGAAGCTCTTTTTCGGGGCCCGAGTCACCACTTTGACGGCTGTTACGGGACTGCGAAGGGTTATTATTAATGATATCGGGGTGCGCAACGGTGGCTGGGTGGTTGGTTTGGTACGTATTGGTGACGCAGTGACGTCGGAATGAATCGAGGCCAGGGTGACCTCAACGTATGAAAACGCACGAGCCGTGTTACACACAGGCACAGAACAGGCATATAGCACGGCTCGGGGTAGTGTTGTGACCGTTAGAACAATTTATAATCTCTACCCCAAAGGAAACATACCTTTCAATAACGACAATGTACTTTCGCGATCCTGTCTGCCTAAAATGTTTTCTTTCTGCTATATGTTTCGCTCTTTTTTGATAAGTTTGGGAATCTCAGACTGGCGAGGTTTGCTAGCAGTATTTATGTGTTTGAGAGAAGTTTTGGTCAAGAAAAAGGGGTGTACGTGGTCAGCGGAGAATAAAACGCAAAACTGATCGGCAGTAACTCGGCAAAATATACGAAACACACCGCATTAGAAAGACGAAAGAAACGGGCGTGAAAACAAGAAGTCCATGGAATCTCGCGAAGCTGAGCATTTCGAGCTGCACAAAGAAAGGAAGTCAACCCTTGGAAAAGAGATCCATCATTTGGAAAGAGTGAATGCCACCGGCGGCCTTTTTTTTTCTGGCTATAGCCTTGCGCACACCGAGAGAATATGTCAGACACAGGGATTACGACGCCTCGCAGTTACTCCGCCCCCTTTACCCCTCTTTGTTTCCCGCATTCGTTTGTTGCGTTTTTTTTTTCTCTCTGAGTCTTTTTCTGCTTCTCAACTTTATGGTTCTCAGCTGTCTATACTCCTAATTTTTGCTGTCCGAACATTGAGACGGATTTCGTGTTTTTCGAAGAGAAAGCCAACTACTCCTCTTTTTCTCGTATCTCTCGTACTTTCTAGTTTGACGTGTCGTTCTCTAAGCTACCCTAAGTGTACGTGCGTCTATTTTCTTGTCGCTATCCATCTGTTCTTACTCCCCAGAACTTTGGTTGCCGTGTCTGTAACTTGGCAAGGAATCTCGACTGAAAATGGCGAAGCAATGACAATCTATTTTCTTGTCTCATGCGAGCTCACGGCCCAGAAATGAGGACGTTCTATTTATAGAAGTGGGTTCACGATATGAATAAACGGTGCAAATAGGTAGGTGAGTCACAAGTAGATAAAATGAGAGGGGGGAGATCTCCAACAGCTTTATCAAGACTTGTACTGCGAGCATAAAACGAATAAAAGGGCAAATTTATCTTAGATAACGTTGTCACAAAGCTTATCGTATAACTTTGTTGGTCACGCAGTTCCATAGCTTTATGTGCATTGTAAATAACAAGTGGGGGGTGTACGTGTCATGCTAGAATGGCAATATATCTCAGACGCGATGCTAAGAGAAGTTAACTTCACGAAAATGTGCATCGGCTATCAAACTCAAACATTATTAAGAAAATAGCTTCGGATGTCTTTACTTACCTGTCGCTACCGACTTTGATGTGTTATAGGACCTTTCATCACGAAGTGATTATACTAATTGCTGTTAAACTTCTGTGATGCTGTGACAATTACAAAATTTTGGCAATATTTGCTCAGCTGTACTTGCGAATGACTGGTTCGAATGTTAGGCCTTTATTCATGTTATTCATATTCATATTTTAATGAAAAACTCATGGTGTCATTTGCTTTATCAAGAGTGCGCACACACACACACGCACACGTGAACATTTTGAATTGCCTGATATTCCAGCGAAAGGTAGTCAAACGCTTTTCTGGTATCACATAAGTGAAGTTGGCTTCACCGCAATGGGCTCCTCTATATTCAAAAGCCGGCTTTAGCAAATTATGGGTGTGCCAACGCATCCTAATCGTCGCGACTACTTCTAATGGGAGCCCTAGCAGACTTAATAGGCTGTTGAACAGCCCTTTATATGAGGCTATGTATCAAATTACATGGCTATACATTAAATTCAGATAGCTGCGCCAAATTGGCGGGACGCCACAGCATGCATTAGGGCAATTCTCACGACCTTCCTGGCTACTTCATTATTAGCCTATTTACGCTTTGCTCAACAATGCGAAATCATCATTTTCGAAGAAAAATGACTTGAAAAAAAATGTTTTCTATCAAAAGGTTCTTGTTCAATCTTCGTTAAACGTGAAAAAAGAGCAATAATATTGCACAAGTCACATGCAAGCCACTTCATTTGATGGTTCATATCTGTGCGTTTGCATGCCATTATGCGTGTGCGTAAGAACATGGAAAAATGCAAGCTGTGATAATAAGAACTTTGCTTTGTAACTGCGCTATGTTATAAGGTAATGCCATTTTTATGCAACCTGACAGTCAATTTAACTGGCCTGGTTGGCAGAAATTAAGAGTGTTAGGGGGCGCGGGAAGAGTTGGTCGAGAACCGCGACAAGAGAACACCAAGAGCGGATATTGTGCAACATGTCAGAAATTTTTCGAAAGTTAGTTGCTAATCGACTGCGCAAATTATTGATCATAAAATTTGGAAGACTAATCATGATAACAAAAGGGGGAAGGTCACGACAACAAGAGCGTTTTTGTCTTGTATTTTTATTTTCTTAACCTCGCGTCATTTTCGTGCTGCCTGCCACCGCGACTATATTCACGAGGCTACCATTTTTAGGCCAACTTCTCTTTTACAAAAAATAAACTAATCAGTCACAAGAACCACCCAGAACGGCAAACTCAAGACAGCGCCAACAAATTCAGTCATTTGTTCTCATTTGACAAGACAGCAGTAATAACTGTCAGGCACAAATATCGCTCGAGGCTGTGGTTTCGATTTTTCGTCCACAATACGAGCAGCCCGAAGCTTCTGGAGCCGGTCTGGCGGCAATTCGCGTTGGTGTTTCTGCTTTCTGATCAGTTTCGCTTTAGCCGTGCTTTCGCATTCCAGCGATTTCTACGTCTTCGTTAAGCATGATTTACGCTGTTTTGCGCTGTCAAACCTCGGTGTAAAGCACCCTGGCTCTGCATAGAATAAACTCTCGTAACAAAGGCCGGGGCTGGTAATGCGTTCGTTGCCCCCCGTCTCTCATTGGCTGACGACAGCCACGCTGGTACCCTCTCGGTTGTTCTGTCTTCTATCACCCCAAAGCAGAGCTGAAGCAGCTTCTTTGAAGAGCGCGGCCCTTCTCCGCACTCTACAACCACCAAAGTCGCAGCGAGGCTCCTTTCCGGAGCTCGGTGCATCGCCTTCTGCATTCTTCTATTGTTGTGTCCTCTCTGATTTTGGCTGGTGTCTTGTCACCGAACGCCCGCCCTCTCCTGCAAAGCTTGGCGGAGTAAGTCTCTAATTGTTTCGGGCCCAAGCGCAGCAGCTGGGAGGAGGAGAATACCGCTTTTCGCGTCCCAAATTAAAATGGCCTGAGAGCGCTCAGCTTGGCTCGTTAAAGTTTCATACGGGAGCCGCCGCGAAAGGCGACAGGCTGGGACGAAAATTGCCAGCGACAAAAGGACCCGCTTTCACCCTAATTGAGACGTCCACTAGCCGAAGCCTGCAGCCGACGCCACTCCCATGAAGACATATACATGTTTCACATAGGGCTGGCTGGGCTTTTTGGCGCCGAGCTTCGGGCCCACTCTCGGGGCTCGCCTCGGATTTCCCAACGGCGAAGCGCTCCGCCACGTGGGACGTCCATAGGACTGCATGCAAAGTACGCGAATTGCAGATGGGGCCCGTTGTAAAGCAAAACCACCGAAGCGCTTCCAATGCACAGATGCTCTTGCGATGGAGCACTCGCTCCTGGTCCCAAACTCATCGCTTTTTTTTTGCTTTTTCTATTCGGATAACAAATTTGAGTGAAGAGAAACGGGTGACTTCAACGACGTGTTCGGGTGCGATTCTATGTACGGGCTCCCGAGACAAGCCAATCATGCTTCTTTAAGGGCACTGGACGCGTCCTGTTTGTTGCATGGTTTACTAAGCAGATGCATCTACGGTACACCACCACATCCATGCTTGAGAGAAAGGTTGGTATAGAAGTAACTGAGGCGCTCGATTTTTCGTTCTTTATAGTCTAATGACGTGGAGAGATCAATTAACTGCGCGACACGTCCTGAATGCCGAGCGTGCCTAGAGACGCACAGCGCGCGCGCGCGTATATTAGCGAAACCTGAAGTGTTTAAAATATAATATCGGGTCTATCAACGTCCACGTCACGTTCAGAGGGACTAAAATATAAAGCGTGATGGCATACTGAACTAGCTGAGTCAACACCGGATAGGACTCTCGAGTTAGCAAGAGAGCGACGTGGGGGAGCCGAGCAGTTTACGCGACAAGGGCGCGCTGTGGTCCCGGGAACTGTTCCGTATCAAAACAATGCCCCCCGCCACGATCCTGGAGCCTCTGTATACTAGGCCCTTCACCTTGATCCCATCAGCCCTGGTTGGGGCCGCGCGCACTGCAGCGGCGGCTCTTGGCGCAGCGCCAGACGGTGTGGCACCCCGTGTCCACCGGTCGTCGTCAGAGAAGTGTACAGCCGTTTTGCGCTCGGGCATGTCAAGCTCGTAGAAATGAAATAATAGAAATGCTGGAACGAATTATAAGCGTATCTGGTGGTAATGGAGAAATCGATACGCCTCCCGTTTCCTCCTGCCCCATCCGTGCTGTGCTATATACATACACTCGGGCTTATCGAACATGTAGAATATGTACATTTTTGTTAATGTTATTGCCGTTGGTGGCTATAACAAAAACGTTCGCTGCTTGTCTGCAACGACCTACGCGAAAAGTGGGACAAATAAAACGAAAGCAGGTTATGCAGTCTTAGTTCGGCAGGCTCGCCGGCCCTATCTAGTGCTTTTCATTCGCAACAATTGTTCCTTGTGCGCTAACTAGCCTCTCTCAAACTGTCTTATTATATTGAAGGCACAGGCGAAGTAGCGCGTGCGCGGTCGGTTCAATGCGCATGCCAGCGCTTGCCCTCCGGCTATCTTGCTTCTGATGCGACCTCTTCCTTCTCCACTTTTCTCGTCGCCCTCTTTTCACTCTCGGAAGAGTTGATACCCATGCCTCTCACTCTCCTCTAATTCTTCACATACCCTTTTGCCCCGTTCTCTCCCAAGTGTCACGGTTGTGGGATCCTCGCCTGAGAGACAGTCACTGCGTCACTTAACCCCACTCTTCACCCTCCTTCATTTCAAGAATCTCTTCTCTAGCAGACACGGACTGAAAGAAGGTACACCGGCATAGACAGAAGCGCTCTAGCAAGAAGGTTTTTTTTTCATTCATCATCAACATCATCATCATCATCATCATCATCATCATCATCATCATCTGCCTAACTACGTCAACTGCAGGACAAAGGCCTCTCCCATGTTCCGCCAGTTAACCCGGTCCTGTGCTTGCTGCTGCCAATTTATACCCGCAAACTTCTTAATCTCATCTGCCCACCTAACCTTCTGCTTGCCCCTAACCCGCTTGCCTTCTCTGGGAATCCAGTTAGTTACCCTTAATGACCAGCAATTATCCTGTCTACGCGCTACATGCACGGCTCATGTCCATTTCCCCTTCTTGATTTCAGCTCTGATGTCCTTAACCCGCGTTTGTTCCCTAATCCGCGCTGCTCTCTTCTTGTCTCTTAAGGTTACACCTACCATTTTTCTTTCCATTGCTCGCTGCGTCGTCATCAACTTAAGCTGAACCCTCTTTGTAAGTCTCCAGGTTTCTGCTTTGTAGCTGAGTATCGGCAAGATGAAGCTGTTATATACCTTCCTCTTGAGGTATAGTGGCAATTTACCTGTCATAATTTGAAAGTGCTTGCCAAATCGGCTCCAACCTATCCTTATTCTTCTAGTTACTTCAATCTCGTGGTTTGGCCCCGCGGTTATTACCTGCCCTAAGTAGACATGGTCTTTTACAACTTGAAGTGCACTATTACCTATCTCGAAGCGCTGCTCTTTTCCGAGGTTGTTGTACATTACTTTCGTTTTCTGTAGATTAATTTTAAGACCCACCTTTCTGCTCTCCTTGTCTAACTCTGTAATCATGAGTTGCAATTCGTCCCCTAAGTTACTCAGCTATGCAATGTCATCGGCGAAGCGCAGGTTACTAAGGTACTCTCCATTTACTCTTATCTTTAACTGTTCCCATTCTAGGCTTCTGAAAACCTCCTGTAAGCACGCAGTAAATAGCATTGAGGAGATTGTGTCCCCCTGCCTTACACCCTTCTTGATTGGTATTCTGTTGCTTTCTTTATGAAGCACTATGGTAGCAGTTGATCCCCTGTAGATTTCTTCCAGAATGTTTATATATACTTCATCTGAAGAGGACACTGAACACTGAAGAGGAGCCCATTTACACTGAAGAGGAGCCCATTTCGGCCGATTTAAAATTTGACTCCATTAACGCCACAATGAATGACATCGTGATCACTCCGGAAGGTATCGAATCGGCTATTGAACGTCTTGCAAACAATTCATCCCCTGGACCAGATGGTATATGCCCGAAGTTACTTAAAATTACTAAGCCAGTCATATCCCGTATTTTTGTAGCTTTATTTCAGCAGTCAATTGACACTGGATGTGTGCCTGACACATGGAAAATCGCTCGCGTGACGCCGATATTTAAATCCGGTGATTCATCGATGCCATCTAATTACAGGCCCATTTCACTCACCAGCATACCCTGCAAATTATTAGAACACATCATATCATCTGCAGTAATGACGTACTTAACCGAGCAAAATTACTTTATTCCTAACCAACATGGTTTCCAGCGCGGGCGTTCATGCGAAACACAATTATTCGAATTAGTTACTGACCTCCATTATGCCGTTCATGCGTCTACAATAATTGATGCCGTATTTATCGACCTTGCCAAAGCATTTGACAAAGTTCCCCACAGTCGTCTATTAATGAAGCTAGACTGCCTTAAGATAAACCGAAACGTTACCACTTGGATAAATAACTTTTTGTGTAATCGTTATCAATTCGTGACTGTAAATGATTGTTCATCTACATTGATTCAAGTTAAATCCGGGGTACCCCAAGGCTCTGTACTTGGACCGATACTGTTTCTCATCTACATTAACGACATTTCTAAAAACCTGGCATCTACTACTCGCTTATTTGCCGACGACTGTGTGATTTATAGAAAGATTACTAACCCAAACGACCACACTGCTTTACAAAAAGACCTTGATAGCATCGCTACTTGGTGCGATCAATGGCAAATGAAAATTAACGCTTCCAAAACAAAAGTTATAACTTTTACGAATACTACCCAGCCCCCGATCAATTCCTATCTCATTAATGCAATGCCAATAGAACACGTTTCATCAATAAAGTACTTAGGCGTCCATCTTTCCGCCGACCTGTCATGGAATGCCCACATTGACGCAATAACATCTAAAGCATCTAAAACACTTGGATTCATTAGACGCCACTTACATCAAGCTAACTGGAAGACAAAACTTACAGCATACACCTCCCTTGTTCGGTCTAAAATAGAATATGCTTCATTCATTTGGAACCCACATCAAATTTACTTAATTAACAAACTTGAATCCATGCAAAATAAAGCTGCCCGATTCATAACCAGAAACTACTTGCGTCATTCGAGCATCACTAATATCAAAGCATCACTGAGCCTCCCATTACTAGAGAAAAGAAGAGTGCTGGCCCTGCTATCCCATTTTCACAAACTTTATCATAATCATTCGTCATTTGCTACCACTTACATATTGCCTGCCCATCACTATTTTCCGCGCCTAGATCACCCCTTCAAAGTTTTAGTTCCATATGCGCGTACAAACATCTTCTATAACTCGCCTCTGTTGTGCGCACTCCGTCTTTGGAATGACTTACCACATGATGTTGTGTCTGTAAGAAACTTCGACGCCTTTGTAGAAATGTTAAAAAGCTCACCTAATATTGTATGAAAAAAAAAAAAAAAAAAAGTGAATTATTTTTTTGTACGATAGTGTTTCATTGTTATTTGCTGTGCTTTAGTGGTGTTACCAACTGTTTATTTGTTCAAATGTAACCTAACCCTCATCCCGTTTACTGTAACCCCCCCCCCCCCTATGTAATGCCCGGCAAGGGCCTTTAGGGTATGTGAATAGAATAAAAATCTACGCCCTGATTCCGCAGTGTCTGCAAGAACGCTGATATTTCTACTGAATCAAACGCCTTCTCGTAATCTATGAAGGCTATGTATAGTGGTTGGTTATATTCTGAGCATTTCTCTATTACCTGATTGATAGTATGAATGTGGTCTATTGTTGAGTAGCCTGTTCTAAATCCTGCTTGTTCCTTTGGTTGATTGAATTCTAATGTTTTTTTTTTACTCTGTTAGCAATTACAATAGTTTGTATACTACAGAGAGCAAGCTGATCGGCCTGTAATTCTTCAAGTCCTTGTCATCTCCTTTCTTTTTTTCCTTTCCTTTTTTCATTCAATATCCACCATATATATATATAATTGATTTTCTCTCTTTCTATCACAGTCCTTCCTTCTCTCCTGTCCCAATCGTTCTATTGGTTATGCCGACGACGGGGACAACGTGAAACCTAGTAATGTGCGCTCAAAAGCTAGCTGCCCTCTAAAGATCTCATTACGCGTGTGCATGCATAAGGTCAAACCTCTCTGGATCGTCGCTAATGTTGATTCTCCCCAAACAATGATAACGCAAGCGCGCACGATAAATTATGTGTCATGAACAGGACTTAACAGGAAATTGCAAAATCCCAAATGTAGCAAAAATAAACGTTCCTTTTTCTACCCGAGTTGCTGTGTAACGTAGTACCTCATCACTGGTCAACAGGGCCACGTCTTTCCTCGATGCGTCCTGCAAACCACATGCTTCTGCGCAAGCCCCATTAACTGATGTAAATCAACAGTCACCTGGCTCGCATCGCATCCGCACGTGCAAGCCGCTTTTTCGTTGAAGTTTTTTTTTGTCTTCTATTTTTCGCTTTTATTTTTTAACGGTACCATCCTACCATCGCTTAACATTCATCGTAGTCACCGATAGCCTGTTCAAGCGACCTTTGTGCATGGGCAGTCTGACGATTCCACGAACTTACATTTGATAGCACTAAAAGCGCCACGTGTAAGGCGCTAGTCACCTGGTATTTTTTTTTCAATTTTTGCAAGCTTTGAGCAAAGGCTGGAAAAAACTAAGCTGTAACGTTATCTCACTAAGAGCTGAAAAATTTTAATATTTCTGAATGAGCGCTACAAATTTTGTATTAAAGATTTTTACCTAGAGTCACTATATAAAAAGTACATTAAGTAATTTTTATTAATTGCTGAGCTTGGCGGATCGCAAAAAAAGCACAGCATATGCACGGAATGTTTAAAAGTGAGGCGAAGCGTCCGTTGATTTGTTCGTGCTTCCGTCCGTCCGTACGTGCGTCCGTTCGTGCGTCCATGCGTGCGTGCGTCAGTCCATCCTGACGTGCGCCTGTTCTTGCGCCCATTCGTGCGTCCGTTCGTGCGTGCGTCTGTGCGTGCGTCCATCCGTCCATCTGTCTGTCTGTCCGTCCATCTATGCGTCCGTCCGTCCATGTAGTGAACACTTTAAGTACCGCCATCTCGCTTCTTTTTATCATATATTCATCATATATGAGTACCGCCATCTAGCAGACAATCCGAGGACTAAACGAGAGTATCTACCACATTTCTGCTGTCAGCTCTTTGTTAACACCGAGAGCGTGATAACGACGCAGTGCTATGGTTTTCCTAACATGTGGGCATGCGGATATGTGTCCAACGGCGGGTATGTGCCACAGGACAACGGGGGACGCACAAACCATGCCATAAGGAGCTTCACCCCTAAAAATAGTCTCACGTGCTCTATATGGCTCAAAACAATGCTGCATTAATTCGAGACGCGTAGCGCTCGTGTTTATTTTTTATCACTTGGTGCTTTTGAACTGAAACTTCCTGTATGAACACAATGCGGTGATGCCAGCTTCAATTCTCCGGAGCTGCTTTAATGTTTGATGACCACTCGCTATATTGTCAGGCTATTCAAGATTTCCACGTGCATGCGGATATACATGTGTGCGCGCGCTTTTCTGCATTTATCAGTGTATACATAATAACTATCGCCCAGTACTTCGAGCAGCAAGTCAGACGAATCTAACATCTAAAGTGTTTGATTAAATTATTTTTTATATTTATTTCTGCTGATATGACCATACTATGTAGAAGTCGACATTTTCGAGAAGATGCGGTACTACTAAATGTCGAGGAAGTGGGGAAAAAAATAGTCGTAGTGACGGGCGTTAAATGTCAACACGACGGGCTGTCGTGCATGCGCTCACATTTCTTCCCACGAGCACCGTCCTCGATAAACTCAGTACTATATACTCGTTCTCGGCGATCAAGAAAAGACGAGCGACCGTTTGAAGCTGACAAGAACGCGCAACTTGATCCGGCCTGTGCAAGGCAAGTCTTGGAGGAAACAAAAATAAAGAAAAAGGCAGAAGGAAGAGCGAGTTCTGCAGCAAGCGGAAGGAAGAGGACGAGCAGAGGCGAGAATTTTCTTTCGCCTCGCCGTGAACAGCGATCCCGCTGAAGAGTTTTTACGCGACACCGGAGCGGTTCCGGGCGCCATTAACGTTCTTGGGCCGTCGTTGTGCTCTTGGAGGCTTGGTCGTTTGTTCAGAAGTTCGGCGTTCGTTGTAGCTCTCTTGTGTTTGCATTCTCCCGCGACACTCTTAGTTGTCAAGATCTTTCTTTCATTTATTTTCTTCTCTCATAAAGTGAGACGAAAAGAGGAGCCCCCAAAGTACAAAATTTTGATGTGATCAGAACCTGGCAGAGATGCATGCACCAACATTCTCGAACTTCTTTTCTGAAAGATCCATTTTTCCTCACTTTTTTGACCAGTATTTCTGGCGCCAGCAACCTACCGCAGTGGTCGGCGTGGTGCACGCGACTATACACCACTGTGAAGAAAATTTACGAGTGGTCTTTTTTTCGTGTGTGTGTTTGTTTGTGTGTGCGTACGGGTGAGTGAGTAAGTGAGCAGAGGCTGTTACTTTCAATGAAAGGTACGAAACAGTGAACGCGTGTTTCTGAATTCACTTGAAAGTTCTTACAGAAACACTTTTTGAAAGTTTGGGGATACAGCTGGGCAAAGTATGTTGATAATGCTAACTCCTCTGGCAACACTGAGCGCCCCCGCCATTTTTCGTTGGGCACCGTCGCAGAATTACCTGCTAGTGTCTCCAAAAGAAGAGGCCGCGAAGTTGCTGATCCACAATTATTGGCGAATCTTTTGAACAAAAAAAAAATATGCCTGTTTGTCTTCATCGGGCGCTGAAATGTCAGTGAAACACACAAATCATTGTGATGAACGCAGTATTGGAGCTCTGCGAGCTTCAAAAATCATCTTGACGCAAAATGCATTAGGCGCATCGCTTCGCAAAGCTGAGCGGCTGTTGACTAGTGGCATGTGCTTCCGATCTGAAGTAGGCATTCGATAAAAGTGTTCATTTCATAGGAGATGCGACTAAAACTTCTAGCATACCTTTCCTAGCAATACATCTCCATTGTGTTTCCCACTGCGATTTTAAACACGCGTCCTATATTAAAACCACGTTGTTTCTGCCCGACTTTTGCAACACCGTGCTGCAGTCTTCGACTGATTTCTTTAGCGACAGGTATACACTTCGCAACAGCGTCTGTTATAGTTCTTTGAAATAAACAAGGCGATTTGGGTGCACGTTAAAGAACCCCAGGTGGTCAAAATTTCCGGAGCCCTCCACAACGGCGTCTCTCATATTCATATGGTGGTGTTGGGACGTTAAACCTCACAAATCAAATCGATGGATGTGATAGTGTTGTAAGCCCGCGTGCTCAGATTTGGGTGCATGTCAGAGAACCCCAGGCGGTCGAAATTTTCAGAGTCCTCCACTACGGCGTCTCTCATAATCAAATGGTTGTTTTAGGACGTTAAACACCACACATTAATCGATCAGCTCAGTTTTCAATGCTCAGCAGCTATGAAACGGCTGTCTCTTGCTATAAAAGGTCTTGACAATATGAATGGCTGCTTGAAGGTCATTGAATGGGTGAGACTCTCGGTAGTGTGTCGCCTGTTCCCCTATTTACAACTCAACGATGTATCTACAATAGTCATGTTCCGCCTATGTCTAGGAGGGTCATTTCCGAACAGCTTTGCGTACCGAATTGGAATGGCTGACACTGCTGCTTGTGATCACTGTGCCAGCGAGGACACCATTGCGCATGCGCTGTGTCATTGCCCGCACTACAGTCTCAGAGAAAACAGCTCTCAGCAGCCCTGGCACGCCTCGATGACCAGCTGCTTTACGACCAAATCATTGTTGAAGTGCCGTAACGCTGGATCTTCGATCCAGAAGGCGGCAAGGGCGTTGTTGAAGTTTCTGCGGTCAATCAGACTCTAATCGACTATGACACACCACTCTAAGTGTGTGTGAGGGTCTTTTTATATATTTCAATAGTCTTTTTCAAGTTCATTTTCTTACTTTATTTCTTTCGTTACCTATATAATCTTCCTTACTCCTTCCCCAGTGCTGGATAGCAAACCGAAAATTTTCGTCAGGTTATCCTCCCTTTCTTTCACTTAGCATTTCGGCCCCGCCGCGGTGGTCTAGTGGCTAAGGTACTCGGCTGCTGACCCGCAGGGCGCGGGTTCGAATCCCGGCTGCGGCGGCTGCATTTCCGATGGAGGCGGAAATGTCGTAGGCCCGTGTGCTCAGATTTGGGTGCACGTTAAAGAACCCCAGGTGGTCAAAATTTCCGGAGTCCTCCACTACGGCGTCTCTCATAATCATATGGTGGTTTTGGGACGTTAAACCCCACAAATCAATCAATCACTTAGCATTTCTCTCTATCCCTCTCTCTTTTTTCAAAGATGGTACAGTGGGATCCATTGCAGTTATTACTCTACACTCAAGATGCTTGGTTCCATGTTGGACTGCATCATTGAAGTCATTACAGTTTGCTCCTAGAACATTGCTTAAAGGTCAACTGCAACGAAATTTTACTTGGGCGGAGACGGCTAAAATACGTAGTATATATACGGTAAGTTGCGATAACGACAGTGAAAAATCTTTCAGTAGCGTATTTAATTTATAATGTGTACTTTAATTGCCAGCAAGCAGACGATGGGGAGCTCTAGCGGTGTACCCAGCTAAATTGGACAGAACCAGATATGACGATTAGTGCAGAACGTCGCCACGTCGCTCCTTGTGAGCAATCCTTCCTGCCGCTGAATCGCTCTATCCTGCGTTGAAACCGCTTTCAATGCAGCGCGTTTGTAACGCGTCTGTGCGTTTCGGCTGCCTTGGCACCGCCTAAAGACAGCGCGTCCGCAACGCGTTCGCGCTGCATTGAAGTCGATGGCAAGCCAAGTTCAAGTCAAGCAGCGTTTCTGAATACAGGGGTCAGACACTGCATTGGGAAGCCCGGACTAGCGTTCGATAAGAGGCACGTTCACCTAGCTTTCTTAAGTTGACATGAAAAAAAAAAAACACACTAAGAGGTGCGTTCACAATGTGCGTGCTCGAGGAGCGCGGGGCAGGCAATTTTTGTGTCGTTTACGTCACTTCTGCTCAGCCGTAATGGCGTCGTTTTTTCTAGTTTCGGTCTCAAAAACACCGTCATTAGTAAGCTTTTTTCTAAGGTAAACGCTTGTATTTCGAAGGCGACATTTGGCAGACAGCACTACCTCTAGCTAGACTGCCTAAATATTGACTTTTTGCGGATGCCAAATTTTTTTGCAGCTGGCCTTTAAAAGAAGAAACAGGAAGGAAAGGCAAGGCCGGTATGTTGACCAACAAAAAAAAAACTGGTATTCTAAGAGACGCCATGAAAAGGGATGAGGAATTTTTACTATAGAGAGGTAGAGAGAAGTAGAGAGAGAGAAGCACGCCCGCACCAAGTCCCACAGCTCAGGTTCCCGATAAATAAGTAGGTAATATCTTGATGTGGCCACATACTCTTCGTATTTTTAAAGACGGTAGTCTTTCTTGGGGACCTTCGACGCCAAAATTTTGATCTGTCCGACTGTCTGTACATTCGTCTGTCCGCGCTAACGATATCCTAACGGCACCCAACGATACGTCAAACGGCCAACCCCATCCGCAGCACCCACCAATATTGCTCAAGTTTTAGCGTTCATAGTGGTGTGATTGTCAATTAAAAAGCAATTATTGCGCATATCTGAGGCACCATAATAACACGTCAATATTTTCTATGTGTGGCTTTATACTAGAGAAGGCTTACATAAGTAATTCTAAGGACCGTAGCGTTTATTACGCCGCGCTAACAGTGCAACGCGATGCCCAAAAAGGCAAGTGTTTCGAACGCTTTGCTAAGACGGCATGGTCATGGCACCTGCTCGTTACTTTGCGTTCTACTCCTTATCGCCACCGAGACAAATGCGCATCTTTCTCCACGGGCGCGCACGCCTTTTGTTTTTGAAGATAACTGCCAGATGGCGCTCGTGTCTAACGTGCCTTAGAGTTGCTGTATATGTTCCCTACGGAAGCAGACTTGCGCGTAGGTCCGTCATTATGTTCCACGGCTGTGCCACTCGTCCCGAACGCAGGGGAAAAATGTGGCGCGATGGTCTGGCGCAGGCGGCGTGCCGCAGACTTATTCGAACGCGCCGAAGAAGATTGCACGGTTGCAGTGAGGCGGCATATTGCTATAGTTCGCGAAAATAGTTGAGGCCCGTGGGCTTAGATTTAGGTGCATGTTGATGAACCCCAGGTGGTTTAAATTTCTGGAGCCCCACGCTACGGCGCCTATCTTTAAAATATGGTTGTTTTGGGAAGTTAAACTCAACAGTTAAATGAGTGAGGTGGAAATGATTAAATAACATAAGTCATTGGTGATAACGCCGGAACGCGGTTTTAACCCCAGATGTACAATGCACAATGTTTCTTCAAAAACAATTTTGTGATTGCCTGGTTCCTTTTGAGACCGCTATGTGGCGCCACCTATCCAGTCTGCCGGGAGCTCACACGTTTGCAGCTTCCATATTGTAGCCATTTTAGCTTTGGTAATCCGGCTGAAACAATGTAATCGCTATTGGCGCTCGCACTTCGGCTTATTTTGACACGATGCCTGGAGTCTCCGCAATGCGGGTATCGCGAGTTTCTACGAAGAAAAGTGGATTTGTGAAACAGTGTCGTAAACGTAAAGCCTACCCGGAAGGTAATTTACGTTTCGTAAAGGTTTACGTTCTGTGAAGATCCACGCCTTTACAGATTCTATCCGGTAACATGGTAACGCATATCGTACACGTACAAGATAAAACCCCTAATGGTAGTCGCGATTGATTGATATGTGGGGTTTAACGTCCCAAAACCACCATATGATTATGAGAAACGCCGTAGTGGAGGGCTCCGGAAATTTCGACTACCTGGGGTTTTTTAACCTGCACCCAAAACTGAGTACATGGACCTACATCATTTCCGCATCTATCGGAAATGCAGCCGCCGCAGCTGGGATTCAATCCCGCGACCTGCGGGTCATGAGCAGGGTACCTCAGCTATGACCACTGCGGCGGGGCAATGGCAGTCGCGATGAGGCTGAAGTATGTGCGGGCAGAGAACGCGTGGGCGCCATCTCATCATGCACGTAAAGTTTGCTTCGCCGCGTGAAATTGAACATTTGACGTCACTTTGCACCACGTGACAGCACTCACCGAATAGCGGCGCGAGCGACGGAAAGAAAAGGTATGCGCAACTCTGCTACTTAAAGGTAGCATATACAGTCTCTCTAACGTGCTTCGATGCGCTCATTCGCCATCGCTGCTCGGATCGAGACTAACACAGCGCTTCCAGAATATAATTCACCAATTTACTCGCGCAGAACATCAAATACACGCTTTGTTCATTCTCTCCACACGCAAGACTATCGTCTTTTGGCGACATTTGCAGTGAAACATGCATATATCTGAGGCGCAACGTCATTACGCATGTATTTGGTGGCGTGTTGGATTATGCTAGAAAATGCGTAGATTCGTAATTCTAAATACCCTAGTGCTTCTTACGCTGCATTGACAATGCGACGCTGTGCACGAAAAACCGGGTGTTTCTTGCGCGTCGCTAATACGAAACAGTGTTGCCACGTACCAGTGGCTCTGCATTCTTCATAGCTTTTGTTTCCGAGGTCATTTTCGCATGGCCCTTATACCTCACGCAGCGCTTGCAGGCAGAAGACTATCGTCTTTCAGTGACATTTGCAGTGAAACACGCAGATATGCGGTCATTTTTTCTTTCTTTTCTTTCTTTCTTTTTTATTCTCTTATTTCTCTTTCTTTCCTTCTTTCTTTCTTTCTTTCTTTCTTTCTCTGCTTTCGCGAATTTTTTTAGGCCGTATTGATACTGGTAGAGATGATAAACAACGCTAACACCTCTGAAAGTTTATTTAAGACTATTATCTATTCATCAACTAGTACTGAACGTAAGCGAGTCTCAAGATGCCACAGTAAACCTATGTGGAATTCGAACTACCGGTAGTGTGTGTTTATTCATATAAAACGAAAACAGGAGAGAAAAAGACAGATGGAAAAGATTGTAGAAAGGCAAACAACCGTCCTGAGCTATTGTTTGTTCTGCCTTGCTACTCTCCACTGTGGAAGAGGAACTGGGAGGAAACAGTGTGATTAATCATGATGATAAGATAAGGAGCCGTGTATGTACACACAGTTCCTTCTTGTCGGGGCAACAATGTAGTCGGGCATGTAGTTTGGTGGCCCGTAAGGAAGTCACAGCCACTCTTATATGACCACAACTGCACTGCGGGCGTCAAGGACTAACACAAGATCCTTAGCTAATTGTCTGTTCTGCATTCATTTGGCAGGAAAAAAAATTAGCGTCTGTTTTCTCCATATGTGCGATGGTCTGCTGCAAAATATATGTTCAAATGTATCTCGCACATGACGGGGATCACAATTCAGACCAGGGTTACTGCAATCCATGACATGTGCGTGGGTTACCGCGAATACACCACCGAGAAGAATCCGGCAAATAAAGCCGGTGATATTTCGCTTCGGTCCGTGAGGCATTCAAAACGTCGCTTCTGGGTTCCTTGAGTGCAATTTCTTGTGTAGTAATAATAATTGAGTTTTACCTTCGCCTCATGTCGTGATTCCCGCTTGGTACAGTGTCTAAGTGCAAAGTTGCCCATCACGCTTCGAAGCATGGCGTTCGCGTCTGTTCTTAGAAACGCCATGCCAAATTCAGTGACAATATTTAAAGTTACTTAATTATTCGTTCGCGCTGTCATCCCCCACAAAACTATTTTCCTTGGAGCCCTTTGAGCAATAGCGACAAGCATATAGCCCTGTTCTTCCCGGAGCTCTTTGTTTCGTTTTCACGTTCAGAATGCTTGCGATGTCCGCCAACATTATTTGTGATGTAACTTCATGAAACTCCTTTTCAGTACTCGTTTCACCGCTACAATATTGTTAATTTTTTTCTTTGTTTCTCTGCAAAAGTGGCAAAGGTCCCCTAACGTCGAAACGATGTCGATGGGATGCGATGGAGGGAAAAAAAATTGAGTGAGAAAGAAGCAAACACGCAACGATTGCAATACAGTGGCGGTGAATCGCGAGACAATGTATGATTCGAGCAAGACTCGGGCCGCCCAACCCACCGCCCTCTTAAATTCGGGAGATTCAGCGGGCGTCGAGAAACACAATAGCGTGGATCGTCTTTCCGCTCGTTCCGGCTTGGCTTGGCCCGCGACGACAGAGAACAAAGCGAGGACGACGACTTCATTCCCCTTTTTTATGAGGAGGACGGAAGACTTGTACGGCAAGACAAAAAAGGAAAACGAAAGTAGAGGTATGACAGCGTATAAAAAACAAGGGATCAGCGGGATATAGAGGAGGGGTGTAGAAAAAGAGAGAGAGAGAGGAACAATCGCGCCGGAGGTGCGAATACACATATCCACTATACTAGGACTCGGGCTGGTCCTCGGTAACCGAACAGCTCTCTTCCCCGCTTTTCTGAGAAACTGCAGCACAGTGCGCCCCCCCCCCCCCCAAAGCCCCCGAAAGAGATATCTCCTGTATACTCACTCAAAGCACCGATGGCGTCGGCAAAAGCAGCAGAGCATCGGCCTAAACGGAGTGGCGGCGGCAGCACCACCGAGCTCGCAGCATAATCTAAGCAGAAAGAAGAAATCTCGCTCGCAATATCCTCGGAATGACACAGAAAGACAATGTAATAGAAGCGATGGTGAGTTTCCCTCTACTACACCAACAAACAACGCCGAATCGGAGATATATGGCAGACAATCTTTTCCAGGTGTCGAATTGCAGCCGCTCCCCTCCTGGGGCGACCGAGCTTATTTTATTTTTCTTTTCTGCCGAAAAAGAGCGGCCGGAGGTGGTTGTGCGTATTGGAAGAGGAGGAAAGAGGGGGGCTAAGGTCAGAATGAAAAAAATGGGGGGGGGGGGGAGGTGTACAGTGGAAAGAATCAAAGGCCGTGTGCTCACGTAAGAAATGAGTATCTGGCGCGTCGAATGAAAGGTAAAGGCGATGAAACTACCGCCGGTAAGACAGCCCCCCTTACCCTCACTTCGGGCTACCGTGTGCACCAAGAAGGAAGGAAGCGACGTGGCCTGGGCTGCAAAATATCGAAATGGGCGTCGACGAGGAGAGCTTCTGCAGCAGAGCGCGCCGTGGTTGGGACCTCGGGGTCCTGTTGACAGCGCCATCCTTCAGTGTGGCCTCCGGGTGGAGGTGGACCACGGCCTGTCCTCTCGTCCGGTCTTCTGCACTCTCAAAAATGACTCCCCCCCCCCCGCTCACCTTCGCTTTCTCCTCCCCCACAAAAAACGCACACAAACAAGAGACTCAAACGCGATGGCTTGTTTCTCGCAGCAATGGCTTCCTCGGTGAGTACACGAGTCACTAGAGTGACAGACCGAGGAAGCCTCATCGAGATAGGTTGACGTTAGTTCCCGCTGGCCCGGTCTATGAATATATAAGCGCTTACCGTTGCCGGCAGTGAGTGAAGCTGTGAACCCGCCGCGTAGTGTTATCAGCCATGGTTGCTTTGCGGCTCTTTTGCGCGCTCTAAAAAGCCGCGCCCAAGCGGTTGTGCTTACTGCATACACAGATTCATTTTCAGCGGGATTCAGTGTCCTTCTTCACTTAGAGAGTGCGCATGGTTTTTTCCTTGCGTATAGAGGAAGCGTAACAAGCCTGGCCAGGAGGGTTCGTGAAAAATAGGCGATTGAAGTGCAGCAAGAAAAAGCGAATGTCATTTTTTAAGGTGCGAAATCGAGGCTTGCTTGGAGTGTGTTTGCAGTGTATTAGGTTACCTAAACCTTAAAAAAAAAACATCAGTTCCCGTGCCAGGCGAGACTGTTGCGCTCGTGCAAACAGGAAGAAATTGAAGACTGCCGACTGCGCTAAGATGACTGGAGGATAAAAAGGGGTAAAGAAAGGAAGAATTTGCTCGCGCTTCCTGTGACATGTATCCGCACAAGTAGAAGTAGCGGCAAGCATCATTACACAAAGAGCCAGGCTTTTTCGCCTTTTTTAATTCAATACAGAAAAAAAAACGTTTTAGTGATCACTGGGGCATAGCGACTCGCGCTTAATAAAGGAAAACAAAGAAATGCGAGACTCTTGAGCTTCGCTTTTAAGAGTTGAACGTGATAGCGATATTCTGTTCTTAGTGCGTACTTGAAACGCCTAATGTATAAAATCTTTTTGAAATTGCTGTACACTCTTCAAGAAAAGGTTGTAGTACTTACTAACTTCGGGTGACTAACTACTTGTCACATATATTACTAACCAATCAGTAAGTGTAGTTAGTGACGGGGAAGTTTGTAACTGTTACTGCCTTCACCTTTACTAATTCAGTTAGTAATGGTTACTACCGCAGGTAAATACGGTTACTAACAAAAACGTACTAGACGCGATCATTTCGCCTCAAGAGTGTCCCACCGCGGTGGTCTAGTGGCTAAGGTACTCGGCTGCTAACCTGCAGGTCGTGGAATTGAATCCCGGCTGCGAAGGCTGCATTTTCTATGGAGGCGAAAATGCTGTAGGCCCATGTGCTCAGATGTGGGGGCACGTAAAAAACAAAACACCAGGTGGTCGAAATTTCCGGAGTCCTCCACTAGGGTGTCTCTCATAATCACATGGTGGCTTTGGGACGTTAAATCTCACATATCTGTCAATTAATTTCGCCTCAAGAATCACCCGTTTTATAGCGGTTCAATTTGTAAACGTCAACATTTTGATATATCACTAAGTAAATACAGCAAATAATTTAATACTTGAGAACAACATACAAACACACGTCCACGCGAAACGTACCATTCCTAAGTGGCTCCAGGAGTATTTAAGCCTTAGCTTTGGGGAATGAAGCTCGTGACGGTGGGCGGCTTTATGGTAAGATGGATAACTTAAGTTAGATGCCTTCATTAATACAACGTACCGTTTTTCACGCGTTTGAAATAATGTAGCGTAGGACTTTTAAATAAGCATATTAAGACAAACAATTATGTCTACTTTGCATAATACCGCATAAACATGGCCTAATATACAAGACCATAGACTGGGCACTAAGCTTACATATATTGCGTCAATGAACTTGAATGCATCCCCGTGCTAGTAAATAGGTTGTTAAATGCTCGTAGTAATAACCTGTAAGGTTTGTTTAACAACTTCATTAAACACGTGCATGACGCAAGTTTAGTAATGGTGCGCAAACGATATAACCGGTTCCATCTTTAGACGTCTGCTACATAGGTAGTAAAGAGGTCATAAAAAGTGAATAATGGTCAGAGAAAGTTAGTAACAACTGCTGTTACTAACGTTTTGCTTATGGTTACAATCTTTTGACTATTTTTTAAGAGTGTACACCAACTTTGTGGCTTTAAGGGTGCAGTAGCGGTGTGCCTTCTGCAGTGGGTATCTGGCTTCAAACAGTGAAGTCATGATAATCCCATGTTCTGACGCCCGATGCCAGTGTATGCTGGTAACACGCAATATTACTGCAATATTTCTTGTTTCATTGTGAAGCATATATAGATGTCACGTGTGTTTGCGAAGCATGAGAGATGCTTCCTCGGCACTTCCAAGCAGATAAAGTTATTTTAATTGCATACACAAGCAGGCGCATGGCTCTCTGGTAGAGCGTCCGATTGCCACGCAAACCACCTGAGTTTGATCCCCATTCTGACCCAGGGTTTTTTATTAGGGGCGAAACTCATTAAAGCGGCACCCGTTCGTCCCTCGTCGTAGTACGTAACATGTCTTACGCTTTGACCTACAAGGTGATGCCAGTGGGAGATTTCTCTTGTGCGTTGTTGAACAATAAAAAATTCGCAGCGTGCGCGTTAACTAAAAGCCGAATTATCATGTCTCTCATTCTCCATTAGCAGCCATTGGCATGTACATAGAGCACTATCTGACAAGAAAGGGTTGCTACGTTATACTCGCTGGGCGTAACCTCCTTGGTTTTAGAAAGGTTTAGCCAGCGTTGGGCCGCAGTGTCATGAATACAGTGAACTAGTATATACCATGAACTCGAGGTGCTTAAATGTGGGAAGTAGACACGCAGCGCAAGCCGTAAGAAAGTGTGCGTGTGCCACCTCTCGTTTAGTCCTTGGGATGTCCGCTGGATGGCGGTGCTTCCATATGCGGAATATATGATGAAAAGATGCGAGATGGTGGTACGAAAAGATGCGAGATGGTGGATGGCTGCACAGACGGGTGGACGCATGGACAGAAGCAGGGGCAGATGCATGGACAAACGCAGGGACGGACGCACAGATGGACGCGTGGACGCATAAACAGACGCACGGACGGACGGGCGGATGGACGCATGGACGGTCACACAGACGGATGCATGAACGGACGGAAGCAAGAACGAATGGACGGACGAATGCTTCGCCCCACTTTCCATCATTCACCCCGTGGATATGCTGCCATTTTTTTTATTTGCATCGTTCTAGATTTTTAAGTTGATAATTTATAAGATGATAATTAAGATAAGATGATTTATAAGATGATAATTTTTCGCTCAGAACCAACGACGCAGACGCCGGAATTTCTGCGAAACGAGCTCTTTCACGCTATCGCAAGCGTCCATTCTATAGGCGCATCAAAGTGTACTGGTGCCGACTAACCCATAAAAAAAAGCCCATATAGGAAAGGCCTACGTGAAGAAGTAAAGCTGATTTGCATTATCCCTGCAAGATTCTGCTATGCAAGGAGTCTTCGCTCAAGAATGTGGAAGAAATAGACGCTTTGCCAACTGGGCAATATCTTCCGCATCTCCTGCGTTCACACTTTTCGATCCGCATCGGGTTTAGCCGTATACGATCGCGAAAAGCATTCTACCCGAATTCACCGCCTCTCTCGCTCCACTATCGTTTTATTTTCTTCTTCTCCCGACCACCTTGCGATTTTTCCTCCGTTCTGTTTAGTTGTCAACAACTTTAAAGCAAGCGGTTTTTTTAGCGTATTCCGCGGCTTCTACCAGGCTTTGGCTTGTCTTCGATCCATTGTGGTCCCACTTGAAAAAAAAACGAAATGAAAGTAAATACTGATAGAAGAAAACAGAAAGGACATAGTCGGTTACGTCCGCTTCCCTGGAGATTCTGCGGTTTGATCGGCTGATTTTCGTTTGTCAAGCGTTTTTTTTTTTCTTGTATTGAAAATTCTCAATTACGAATTCACTTCGCCTCTCTTTTTATTATATATTGTGGCAGAGCCCCTCTTCCCTCCCCCCTGCGGCACACTTGGGGCCATAGCTGTCACAAATAAGCTGGACGTGGTTGCGACTCCACACATGTGCGCGCTCGAGGCTATGTTTTGAAATGTCACGCGGAGATAAAGCAGCGGTCTTTCAGCGAACTGACAGCGGCACTATTGTTTGCGTGACAGTGTCGCCTTCCTTGGTTTGTCCGTTCCTTCTATGTATATCTGCCTTGCTTCTTTTGCTCTGTGTTATAGGCGTGAGAATCCTAGTGTCGTTTTTTTTTTTTGGAGCCCCACACCGCTTCAAATATTTTCACTTTAGTGACCACGTTTAACGTCCTTCTCACTAAACACTTTTCTTTCGACATCAACGACACTGGTGCTTCTGGCACGCGCACTCGCAATCTCTGTAAGCTAGATGCTTTGTGGAGGTGGTTCATTCCCGCGTGAAACGCTGTGCTTTCAATAGGCATATTTTATGAATACAAACGTTTCCGAATTAAACTAAATAAAGAAAAAGAACATGACTGGTCCCTCTTTTTAGGAATCGGTATAACACGAAAGTGAAACGGGTCATCACGGAGGCAGTTCCGCGTTTATTTTGCTTTGTTTCACCACACGGGCGAATGAATGAATGCTACAGCTACAAGTTGTAATTTAATGCGAACAATGGCAAGCAGCTGCAAACCTACAGTGCGCACCTCAGGCAGAAAGCACGTACGAAATGGCCATACACAGCATGAGTGCGGAAAAAGAACTGTCTCTGCACGACACTTAGGACATGCTGCTCAAACAGAGAGACACACGAAATAAACACACAAGTACATACATAACGAACGTGAACGAATGTCACAATTCTTACTTCACCGTGTGTGAGCAGCGTGCTTCTTTCGTAAACGCGGCCGCGGCAGCGAGTGAAGTGACCTTCGTGCTCTTCCAACTACGAGTCTGATCTGGTAAGCCCACGCGCAGTCCATGAGACCATGCCCCGTGGAAGCATGCGCTCAAAAAAAAAGAAAAAAACGTGAAAGGCGCCCAACGCGAGGCCATTGCGCCATCTCACTACTGATGATGACGAAAACGCGGTGAAATAATTGACACTCTGAGGACTACCAACGGCATATGGCGCACATAAATGGCTTGCAGTTACCCAGCCTGACAACGTACGCTTTCTGGCACTTGTGTCGTGCGCTGCAAAGTGACAAATCCCTGGTTTGACGCCCCACCGTGAAATTTGTCTGGCTAGTTTTTTTCACCTTTGCAGATTCTTAGTGTAAGTTTTACTACGTTGCATCCGTGACAGAAATACGTCAGCGGAGCCGTGGTAGACCGCGGTGCAGAACACTCTCGTGTTAAAATAACGAAAAAAAAATTTTTTTTGAGATATAGTAGATTCTTCGTGTAAACATATGCGGCAGTGTCAGTTTAAGCGCACTTCGTTGCTTTACAGCGAAACTAAAAAGAAAAACAAATTTCTTTGTATTAGCAAGTTTCTCTGTCGCAATACCAATCTCGCCATGCTTATTGCGAGAAGACGCTCGATGCGCGAGAAAATGTGGGATAGCAACGCCTCGTTATATGATTTAACGGCGTCTGCTAGAACTCAACGCAGTTCTTAATTGTTAAATGTAAAGTACATTGTCTTCCGAGGGTACGGAAGAGTTAACATATCAAGTTTCAAAAATTTCGATCAGGCAGTGTGGCCAAAATATGAATAATTTATTTTGAAATCAGTGATGTGACATGCATAGATTTCAGCGCGAAGTTCCAAAACAAGACTTTGACCTTGACTTTCTTGACTATTAGTGAGTATATAATGGTGAAATTAAGGACCGTATAGGTTGCAGAGTACAATTTATTAATCTAAACTGAGTCATTCATTTGCTACGGCGTCCCTTTGAGCATGTTGTCGTCTTGAAGATGTCCCGGCGAGTTGATGCCAGTTCAATCACCTGACCACAAGGATGTCGCAGAGTTTAGCATACATGCAACCGCTAAGCGAGCTTCCAATACAGCGGGTTCACATGAAAGTTAAGAGGGCATTCTAACACGCGAAGGCCTGCCACGTATTGATACGTCATTTTTGAGCTCGTATAAACAGACCAGAGAGATTGAAAGAGGAAGAGAGAAAGAGAGGGGCGCGGACAGATTGAAACATCATTCTCGTTACACTGAAAGCACCGGGTGCGGTGTCTTCCATCAATCAAGTCACTTTCGAGCCTGTCGGCAAAGAAAGTGCTACTTTGTCTTTTGCAGTGTCATGCGCGCGGTGGTCGGACGTAAGCGACGCAAAATGTCTTCGAGCCTATATGACTATAGTTACTTTTTTTAGTCTACAAAACGTGCAAATACCTGTTATATATATAACATACACCCGTCTCCTTTTTTATTGCTCATGACCATCAGCATTCCGCTTGTACTATATATAGCACGTATATAGCACGTGATATAGCTTCATCAGTGTATACCTCCGAAGTGACGCCCTCGTATCATTCCAAAAAATTGTGTGCGGACCCAGCTTCCGAGGTTTTCACGCTTTCGTTTGCTCACTGTCTTTCTCTTAAATTCTGCTCAACATTCCCTCGCCCTCTTCACGAACTCCTTCTGGCGGCTTTAAAGAAATCCCTCAATTCATACATATTATCTACACCGACCACAGAGAAAGCACGGTGACCACCATACATGTGCAGAGCAAAATGAAAGTTGCGGGGTGAATTGGCGAGGGACGAAAACGCGCGGGTGGAGGAGTTCGCGCGCTTTTGTGCCCTGTACGGCGGGAAAAGCGTGTCTCTATACGAGAACGGGACGCGGCGCTAGGAAGAAAATCAAAAGAAGTGCATGGAAGAAATTCAAAAGAGAAACAAGCCAAAGCGATTCACACAAATAGATTTAGAGTAATGTACGGTGGCACTTGAAGAACGAAGGACGTGGGCTCTTCGTAAGGCTGCCTAGAAGGCCATTTTAGTTTTTTTTATTTTTCTCTCAGCTTTTCGTCGTTTCGACAGAAGCGCCGGCAGGGCGGCGTGCCTTCAGGTGACCTGGCGTGTGATATAAAACAATACAAAAAAAAAGAGGGGGCAAAGAAGCACAATAGCAAAGAGGGAGCACTCCGAGGCGAAGCTGGTGTTTCAGGTTTCGAAAGCGCGCGTGCTCCGCATGTGCAAAACGGGGGCGCGCTCATAGCCGTGGCTTTAACCGAGACAAATGAGCCGCGGTTTGGCCCCGCCGATGCCCTCCTCCCCGTTCCACGAATGGGCGAAACATGACGGCATAATCAAAACGTATTATCCCTGCCACCACCGACTCGTGAAGCCGTAACGTGGTAAGCGGTGAATCGGTCCCCTGCATTAAGATAGAGCCGCGGTGAAGGCTGGGAAAAGAAAACGATAATGCACGGACCGAAATAAAAGCAACAACTGAGGTCGGTGTCCAAAAGGGTATAATGGGGAATAAGTGAACTGGTGAAAAAAAAACTAAGAAGAAAAGGCTCCCTTGGTCGACGAATTATGCGTGATTTGAGAGTTACCTGCAATTTCGTCCGCCCCCGGAAGCTCACTGCATGCCTTTCGCGATGAGCATTAAGTTCCTCAGATTTGAGCGTACAACATAACATGTTGTTTCATTCAATATATTACTTATCTCGCACATTGTTCTTTTTTTTTCAGTACTATACCCTCGTCGATGTCGACGTTTTCTTCAGGTGATAATTACTGGACTTCATCATAATGAAACAATATAACTTAGGTGGTTTAGCGGAAACGAGCAAGCGGGGTGTAGATGTAGTATGGATGTTTTCTGAAATGTTTTACACTCACACTTACGCGCGCGCGCACGTTTGTGTGTGTGTGTATGTGTGTGTGTGTGTGTGTGTGTGTGTGTGTGTGTGTGTGTGTGTGTGTGTGTGTGTGTGTGTGTGTGTGTGTGTGTGCGTGTGTGTGTAAAACATTTCAGAAAACATTTATCTCTCTGTGTGCGTGTGTACATGCACGCACGCACACACCGAGAGAGGAACAAAGTTTTTGAGTAGTTGTAATGCAAAGTTTCACTTTTCAAGGCAACGAGTTTTTTTTTTTTTTTGAATAGTCACAGCTTTGCCAAAAGGGCGAAGCAATGAATGCGATAGCAACATATTCGAATGTTTTACGAAGCAAGGCTAGCATTTTTAGGAGCAATAATCATAATTGTAGTAAACATGCGCTTGCTAAGTAACAAGTTTGTTGTGGCGCGGCCACAGTTGATGACCACAACAAGGCCCGTGTGTATAGTGACGGCGTTGATAAGAAGCGCCTCCCGTGGGCAGTGCATGCTGGTACTAAGGGCTATACGTCGTGTGTTGCCGCTGGTGACAGTTTGTAATGTGCAGAGCGCATCTATATGTGCACGGCCGCTCTAGGTACACTTATGGCACCGTTTTTTCGCGTTGATATTGCAGCCCGTAGAAGCCCCCGTCTGCTGTAAGGGCAAGAGCCGCGCGCTGATTCTTACCGCGATGGCGCGGCAACCATAAGCGCCCCCCCCCCCCCCCCCCCACCTCTTTTTCGCTCACGAGATAAGCGCGCGCGCAGAAGACCTCGGCCGGAACGCAGAAAGGAGCAAACATATATATATATATATATATATATATATATATATATATATATATATATATATATATATATATATATATATATATATATATATATATATATATATATATATATAATTGCAATAAAACTGAATATGTAAGAAAAATGAAAATGTATTTTGATTTTGCTTCAACAAGTATGGAGTATATCTGCCATTGAAAGTATCCAAATATCCAGCACGTTAAATCTGTGCTCCGATATTTAAGCATCTGCTGCTACCCACTCGCATCAACAATTGTTCAAACTGAAAATGTCCTGCCCCTTCACCCCCTTCCAACTTTACGTAACATCTGAAGTCGTTCGGGATTGCATTTAGACGACACTGTTTTGCATTCAGACGACACTAACTTCTATCGTTTAAGTACCCGTTGCCGACGCACACGAACATATATATTCCACGAGTGTATACTTCTGTAAAGAGCGCACAAGAGAGCGCGAAGTATACGTAAGCATCCGAGCAAATTACTCGTCACACTCAAACCCACCACTTCGCGCAATCGCTCGGCGGCCATGTTGGCGCTGCCAGCAATGATGGAGCACTTCCGATGACGAGAGCAGAAGGACGGCCATCATTGGAGGTGTGTGAGTGGCGTCATTTTTTTTTAAACGCTGGTGTTGGTGCTCGCCCAGGCGGGACCGAGGCCCCGACGGAATCACACCAGCCACCACCACATCCTCAGCCTGCGCCATTGGTTCCCCAAGGACCGTCGGCGGTGCAGTACCAGAGCAAACCGGCCGAACCGCCCGTACTGCCAGAAATTCTGCGTGCGTAACGCTTGCCAAACATCGTTTTGGCGCACTTTTTAAACGCTATACTCTTTCTTGGGATGCTTTAACGCATTATTTTGGTCTGTCTGTCTGTCTGTCTGTCTGTCTGTCTGTCTGTCTGTCTGTCTGTCTGTCTGTCTGTCTGTCTGTCTGTCTGTCTGTCTGTCTGTCTGTCTGTCTGTCTGTCTGTCTGTCTGTCTGTCTGTCTGTCTGTCTGTCTGTCTGTCTGTCTGTCTGTCTGTCTGTCTGTCTGTCACATCACATCACACGATTCAGTCACCCGGTCAAAGTTTAAGCACTTGCTGAACGCCAAGTCATCTCGAAGTTGTGGCTGCGTTCATACTTCTGAACATTGTCGATGAAAAAGCACATATTTTAGCCCTAAGCGCCTGAAAACGCTCCAGTCAAACTGCTAGAACACCCTAAGCAACAGCTGTTGTTCTTAAGGTTCTTTAGCATTCACCACAAGATATGGGAAGAACACCCTAAGCAATAGCTTTTGTTCTTAAGATTCTTTAGCATTTACTACAAGGTATGGAAAGAATAAACGATAGCCGGAAGCAATGGTCAATTGAATGTGACCGGTGCTTCGCATCGCATCCACGTGCCTATACGATGGCAACGCGCTGTAAGGCCGAAGCAAACATTATTGCGAGATAAGGTATATTGAGAAATTTACGTCGAATCGTGCGGTGCGTGTAGACGAGAATAATTGGGACAGAATCTCAAGGAGTGGGGCAAATAAATTGAGATACACGAAGTGGTCATCTTGCAACATAAAAAAATTGTCATAAGAATACGGCATATACAACTGCCCATAAAAAATAATAAACTCTGGTTGCTAGCGTCTGCCTTAGCCTTTTTCCCGTTCCTAGCCCTGTTCCCCCATTCTTCAGGTGTGCACAAATCAGCCAAAGTGAACGCCTTATTGCGGGTGATCACTGGCTTGTCACGCCAGGGCAGAAAGAAAATGCGAGATAGCTAGCGGCATATGTGTTCTCCTTCATTGACCGGCGAAATGTAATTGCTAAACGTATTGCAGTAAGCAGGCTGTGCTACACTCCAAGAAAAAAAAAGGCCGTTTGATTTTTTGGGGGGTGGAGGGGGGTGCATAATTTGCGACGCATAAGACTCCCTTTAAAAGGACACGTCAACTCTCTTGTGGGAAGTCATTATACTCTCTTTTCTGAGGGTCGTGTGGCCCACAGGAGAGTCAGCGTGCATCCTTAAAGAGAGTCATACACGCGACAACTCCTGACTCACCCAAAGGAGTCGCACACTCTTCAATTTTAGAATGTTCCGAGTAAATGATGTCACATGTTATCACGATGCGCTAGGAAAGGCAATACTCTACTGTCGCATTTTAAACGTGGTTTTACAGAAAAAAAAACGAACAACGAAAGAAAATGGAAAGAAACGGAAGGTAACCAGTGTGTGCGCCAACTGGTTAACTTGTGCTGTAGAAATTAGCAAAACAAATAAATGCCGGTAGAGGGAGAGAAGCTGCCATAAAAAATTTAAAAGAAGCGCACACACTCAGTGGCGCAATGCTAAGGAATTCTCGTAATACGGGCCGCACTCTACACGTATTTGATTGTTCCAGCAATTCACTTAAAGCTAACCACATCTAGTCATGCAACGGCTTCAAACAGCAGCAATAGCCCAACAAATTTTGTGGACTGTCATCCAATAGCTTTAGTTTTTAGGTGCACCTGCAGGTTAAAGTGAAGCATTGTAAGGATTTTATCGCAAACCAAGTCGAACCCCAGAAAGTAGAAGTTTCCGATGGAGGCGGAAATGTTGTAGGCCCGTGTGCTCAGATTTGGGTGCACGTTAAAGAACCCCAGGTGGTCTAAATTTCCGGAGCCCTCCACTACGGCGTCTCTCATAATCATATGGTGGTTTTGGGACGTTAAACCCCACATATCAATCAATCAATCAATCAAAAAGTAGAAGAGACGAGCACTGGCGCTTCTTTGACGTCCGTCTCGGTTCTGGCTAAAGTTTTTTACTTCAAATGCTGTGTACCAGGCTCAACCGATTTTTCAGTGAAGTCACTTAAACGGTGTTACCGAACAGACAGTCACAAATTGTTGTTCATGGCAATGCAACAAATGGAGCGCCGCGCATCGCATTTCGGGCGGATTCAGGTAGACGGTGCTAGAACGCCACAGGGAGACGAGTCCCATTAAGTGTATAGAAACATACGGGTTGGGAAAAGAATTCTCACGTAGAATATGTTAACACTCATTTGTAGCGGCGAGAAGAAAAAGAAGGTTTAAATGGCTACATTGTGCGCTGACATGTATATAGTCACCAAAACAACGCAAATAGCGAGAAACGTATTGGCACCTTTGTTTCAAGTAATAGGAAGTTTGTTTCACATGTAAGCACTGTCGCGTAAGCATTGTACTGATACGTTAAAGAATGTGTTGTATATACTTCACTGCACTCTATACAACTTGGTCATATTCATAAATGCATCAAACAAATGTCATTAACAAAACAAGTATTGTGTATACAGCGTGTATGAATGGTTTGTGGTAAGTGCGCTCGTTATACGAACACCTGAAAATTGCCAGGCTGCAAATGGAGAAGGTGCACATTCTGTACTGAAAACAATCTCAGAAACCACCAGCATGTTGAAAAACATCAAGGAAGGCATGTTTCCCTACACCCCCGCACAACGTAGCATATATCCTGCTACGCAGATGTATAGTGGAGCCCCTTTGCTTCTGTGCGGCACTTCCTTTTCTCTGAGGTCTTATAGGGCAAAGACGTTAACGTTAGATGACAAGAGAACTCCTAATCTCAGAAGACTGGCAGTGTATATAGCATAGAATAGCATCTCCGGATCTCCGCTGCCAGATCGACCTTATCAGTATCAATTATCACCGACGGCGTTCTGACCACATTATTTTCCTTTTAGTAAGTCAACCAAGATTTATTTACATTTCGTGCCTAATAAGCGCAATAGCCAGCAATTGCCAAAGAGCGGCGAAGCAAATGAGCCAACCTCGAGCTTGATAGCGGCCGCAAAGTATTTAACTTCAGCACCTCTTTCATCGCTTTCTCAGAATAGGCGCACATAAACGTGAACTGCACTTGTTTTATGCTTTGTATGCTCTACATCCACGTAATATTTCAGGACAGACGTTGTCATTTTGCAATAATGTACTTCTTCACCATTTGTAGCAAATTTAGTTAATTTTCCTTGGGAAATATTTGTTTTTAGAGCCTGGAAAAGTATCGTATATCTTAATGGGGTGTTTATTGATTGTAGCCACACAATGATATAAAAGATTTACTGGCTTATAGATGCCTGAAGTATTGGCGGGTGGCTACTTTATAAGAGCTATAGTTTAAAGTCACCTACTTGGCTAGCGTGTGTCATAATGCTGGCTTGTAATCACGACATGCAGATGTAGTGGTCTCAACACTCTCAATGCTAATGAAGTAATTGGTGAGAGAAATAAATGCAAGTCAACGTGGCTGGTTCGTGTTAAAATAATATTCGTGCGTATAACTTTTGAAAAAAAAGTAATTTATTTTAGTTTAATATTCGCCCTTTCCTCTAGGTTAGTCCGCTGAGCAAAAGAAATACAAGAACCGGGGAACAATACAAGTGGTGTCTTTAGCTCAGAACAGCTGCGTTAGCATATTGTACCAAATAGTCCAAGTGGAAGCCCCCGTTTCGTTGACCTCGCGCCTTGCTTCAACTTCAATGTTGTGCATGTATCCCTCATGTCGGTTTCTTTAAACGCAGGTCAGAGTTCAGGTGCTTCATACTGTGGCACATTGTGCACAAGCCGACGTTTTCTTGCCAGCCGCCGCATCGGCGTTCCGCCTCCGTTCGTGCGATATGGAAGTCCCAAAAATACCTTATAAACCCTGGTGCAGTTAAGAGCGCAGGTTTCTCTGGGATCGCTTGCTAAAGCAGTGAGCTACGAAATTACTGGATTTACGGTAACAGACATTTCGCTAATATCTCCTAACCCAACAAGGAGGTATTTGACCTACATTCAGAAGAATGTCGCTAAGCCGTAGTAAATTGTGAAAGCACGCGGCAGCCAAGTATCATGTTGATCGTGTTAAAAGGGAACGTGAACAGCTGACAAAATAAATTTCAACATACCAGTTAATCGTAACACGTACGGCACTGCTTGAGTTTCATGGTGCCGAACGTCGGAACGCATTACTACCTGAAGCAAAAGTGCCTCATCACTGCGGCACTGCAGCGAAAAAAAACTGTACCTCAAAAAATTGGATGCAATTTTGTCCAATATACGTCCTATGTGTTTCATACTGTGCTAGGTTATTTCTTTTCGAAGCTATTCTACAATGCACTCCTTACTTTTATTTGCTGTTTATTCCGGCTGACCATCAATACTATAACTGAAAATTTGATAGACACATGACGTTGTAGCAGCTACATGTATATTGACTATGGGCCTACCCTAGCCTCGGACTACTGGACCGAAAATTCTATGTACAGAAATACTGTATGAACTAAAATAACTGATCTGAATCGAATTGAATGCAAATGAACTCCGAAAAGCTTCATCATTGCAGTCGGAAGTGATATTTTCTTTTCCTCTCTTTCTTTAGCTAATAATATCAAACCGACTCGCGCACGTGCACCTATGGCACTTGTTTTCGTGGCCTAGAGCTCTATCAATTTCGCCGGTAGTTTACTTAATCACGAACCCCTCAAATATACCTACGCTGCAAATGTTAACGTCTCCTCCTGCTCACGTTCATTGTTGAGCAAGATGGAGAAAGAGAGAGAAAAATGGGGAAAAGAAGCATTTCAGCGGCTTTATTCCTCGTTGCTCGTGAAATCTGGCAAGTCCGTTTCGGCGATTGAGCGCACGTTTTTATTTTCTTTTTTTCTCGGCCACGAAGCAAGAAACAATGGGCCGCCGTGCCGTATACATAAATCACATCGCGCGCGTCCAAACGAGCGCCATTTCGAGTCCGCTAAAGCGAAATCAATCAGCGCGCGCCTCGCCACTTGTGCCCGCATACACGGATGACGCGCGCGGCCCGCTTAATCCATCCTCGGCCGGCCGGAAGGAGGGAGCATGACAACAGCAGCGGGGGGATGCGAACCTCGGAGCTGCAGCGCCACCGTGTGCGCTCCCTCGAACGCACGGACGCCGAGAGGTGGCGCCGGCCCATCCATCATGGTGCCACTGAGCTAACAGCCGCCTGACGAAGAGCTGCGCTCTTCTTCCTGTCCGCGGCACAAATGGAACGTGCCGCTGAACGGAAGTTTTTGCCGCACTCCCATCGCGACACCTTCGCACTCCGGAAAGGGTGGCTGCGGAGTCGCACGAGGCGGCCTCGGTGTAGGAGCACACCTACGGTGATCTATGAGAGCCGGGAGGCTGTATGAGTACGGTGGAATTAGAAATGCCAAACGTTTCCTTGTAGACGTCGAGTAACTGTCACTAGATGACTGTATTTTTTCCTGCTTTTTTTTTCAGTTGAAAATAAGCACATGCCCTGTTGAGCGTGAAAAAATGAACGAGGGAGAAGGTGATGATATTCAGACATCTGCTAAGAAATTAATATGCGAACGGGTACAATATTGCACAGAATTCCCCGATGCAGAGTGCTTGAAGAAGTGTGTCTGAATAAGGTTAAGTACAGGGAAAATGGAATATTTGCTTTCTCCTTGCATAGTAACTTTTTCTGAAGCTGCACACTACTCAAAATGGCTACAGATATCCACTACGACAGCGATTAACAAGAATAAAACATGAATTGATGTAATTAGCACAGACAGACATTGGGGTCACATAGGAGAACGTAAGCTCATTCTGCAAGGGATCTATGGCGGTTTAGAGAATTCTAAAAAAAAAAGACCTATGGTAATTTAACACATATATCAAATCTGACCAATTATGACGGCAATACCGAAAGCGAAACGCTGATGGGGTCAACATGAGACGCAGAGAAGGAGTGAGCGTCGTATGTATACTATCGATTGACTTCCCTTCGTGTTGTACGAACTGCGCTCACGATTATAGCCCGCACGTCACCCTTACTGTAACAAATGTAGAAGAACTAACACCGCTGTGGTCATTTATGTGCACAGTGGCGTCCTTTTGACCGTCTGCTTATTGAACTCATTGGAGTTTTGGTTTCGCGCGAGAATTCGATCGAATTTCGTTACTTCGCAATAGCCACCAAAGGTCGCTTTCATGAAATCCCGAAGTACTGATAAGCTCTTCGAGGAGGTATACCTTCGATTCTCCTATTTCACGGGACTGCTTTTCTCTACAAAATAAACAAAACATTTATTTCATTTATTTCGTTACTGCCCTAATTGATATATCTGGCTATAGTAAGGTCTCTGGCGTGATAGCAAAAAATATCACCGTTTCACTGCAAGGGTGAAGCAATGAACGCAAAAAAATATAGACTGAAATTTTATGCGAACTAAGGCTAGCGGTTTTCGGATCCTGTCTTGCGTTATTTTACAAAACTATGGTATAAGCGTATGCGGTCGCTCTAGGGAGCGTTGTTGTTTTTGTGCTGTCCGTCATTTCAACGAGAAGTTAGTGGTGAGAGCACATCCTTTAAAGGGGTTCTGCAAGACTTTTTCAAGTAACCATGAAATGAATTCGCTGGAAGAGCTTTTTGCCTCACGAATTCAACGCCGCAAAAATTTTGAGAATCCGTCCAGTGCGAGTGGAGTTACTAAGGTTTGTCGCATGCTGCAATTGCATTCTCTCTTCTCTCGTCCCGCCGAAGCGCTGGAAGCTAAGCAGGGAGAAATGGCATGGCCACAGAAAAACGTCACGCGCGCTTCGCGACCTTGAGCACTTTTTTTCTTTTTGTTTTCTTCGAATGCACGGTTTTTCCAGCGTGATCACGCGCGCACGCGTGGGCAAGTAGCGGCCTCCCGCGGCGATCTCTATAACGAGCGAGCGCGCCTTGTTCAAATCAGCCAATGGCTGATTGATTGATTGATTGATTGATTGATTGATTGATTGATTGATTGATTGATTGATTGATTGATTGATTGATATGTGGGGTTTAACGTGCCAAAACCACCATATGATTATGAGAGACGCCGTAGTGGAGGGCTCCGGAAATTTCTACCACCTGGGATTTTTTAACGTGCACCCAAATCTGAGCACACGGGCCTACAACATTTCCGTCTCCATCGGAAATCCAGCCGCCGCAGCCGGGATTTGATCCCGCGACCTGCGGGTCAGCAGCCGAATACCTTACAGCCAATGGCTGATAGATGGGTCGTCGACATGTGATTTTTGGGCATATAACGTGATTTGTCGAGAAAAGAGAAAGCAATGTTGAGCTGACTGATAATTTATTGTGAATTCCCGGCCGCGTGCTGTGCTATATTATTTGGCTCGCGTGTTGTCGGGAGCCTCTACTACCGATCGGCAGTGTTTCTGACCATGCTCAAAAAGCCTTGTAGGGCCTCTTTAAACGAGCCGTCTATTGATCAAGCTCGACATAGCCCATATGCCGGCTCTCGTGACCACACACATGCGATCAAAGTTCGCAGTTGCTACTCCGGTGACGCAACACCCCTACCCCGTTCTCCTTTATGCTTCTTCGCTCAACGAAAAGGACAGGCGGGGTGTTTCCACTTTGCTCGAGGAGCGAGCGATTGATGGCAGGCCTCGCACGTAAAGCGATGTCATCGCATCCGCCTTTCGTGCGACGGAGATGGCCGGCTCATTTCATCTCTTCATCCACATTCGTCCCACACGTTCGCGTGCTTTTACTAGCACTTGGAGTATACGATTAGTGAGGTGGTGGTGCCAGTTTGGATTTGATATGGACCATGACGGGGATAACATGGTAATAAACGTAATCATGAAGATAACAAGGACAAACTTCTGTTAACATCATTTCTTGGGATTTTCGGACAAAAACAGCGCGAATGAACAAAATCTCTTCATTCCGTTCGTGTTTTGTCGCGCTATCAAAATTTTTTTAGACGATGAGTTACCAACTCGCCTAAACGCTCACGTTAAGGTGCGTTCACACTTGGCCTCGAAGAGAGCTAAAGCAGTGAAACTCTCCGAAAACTGGCTTGTTTCGCCGCGCGGCTAACACGCAAGAATAGGTCCGAGAACAATCTTTCCGCCACACGAAAGCAGATCCGGTTTCCGCTTCATGGTTTTAGCTGCGCTAGATCAAACCACGTGATCTATCCAGCCGGCCGCATATTCAACATGGCGGCAAAAGCGTCAGCGGTGGCTCGCATCACCTCGAATCGCAAACTACCCGTACTGCACGACGAAGCTTGATTGCCTCAACGAGGACGCGTTCATCGACAGCCTGGTTTGTAATACGATCGCCGTGAACTCTGGAAGTAGACGGTGCAGCAGCAGTTTTTCGGGATGCTTCGCGACGTGTCTCACGTTTGTGTATTGCCAGCTGAATCTGCATTCGCTCATATCGTTTTCACTGGCTTGTCTTCCTGGACAACGTTTGTAAAGGTGCGAGCTGTTTCTTTTCAGTACATTGCATGAATAACTAGAATTTGGCACGAAATATAGTGCTCAGAGAGCACGCAATATTGAAATAATTCTCGAGGTAGCGACGCCAGCGGCAGCGTCAGGGGCAGAACAAATGTCGAAATTCTCGACGCGCGCGGTCATGGTTTTCCGGCTGCTCTGGCGATTTCGTTTGGCTTCACTTTTCAAGTGTGAATGCGTCCTCAGTCTATTTCCGGGCACACTTCTTGCAATACCGTGTTTGCAAGATAAAAGGACACATGCAAGGCCTGCGAGAAACTGAAAAGCTTTAGGTTGTCCGTAATATAGCGATAAAACTTCAACAAATGCATGAAGAACAGGGCCATTAAAAATAGCCAATCATGGTGTGAGCAGCTGAAATTCTATAGGGCCAGTGAATGCAGGGGAACTGGGCCCAGATTGCACCAAGGGTCGATAGCCATGTAGCCAGATGTGGCAACGTACCAATGGTCAATACGACAAGCAAGCTCCTGAAATAATAAACGCTTATTTCTATCTATCTTACACTCAGTACTAGCCGTTGCCTCTACTGAGAAGAAATAAACCAGTGTCTCAATGTTATGCTCTAGAAGCGCTAAACTCGCGAAGCCAGAAATAGACCCTGTTCGAGTATACGTCGACTTTTGTTCACTTTATTTTTATGCGAGCGTTGGAGTGTGACATTTTGCGGCGTCTAGAAATATCCGAGGTGTAAGCAGTGCTGTCATCACTGGGGCAGGCGTTGCACCCTCGTAACACAAGAAGGTGCCTGGCCGCGCACATGTCAGACAAATGAGCCGCAATGAGCAAGTACACATGTTTTGCCTAAAATCAGCCCTTCCTAACACCTGATTCGATGCTTCTTGTCCTAGCGTTTTTTTTTTGTTTTTGTTTTTTTAAGCTTTGCATGTTTCAGCAAACAGCCCACTCCGCGTACGTAAGGCGATTGCACACCTATCTAGGTATACGCATCTACTCACTTCATTGATGCTGTGGCAAATGATCATGATGTGATAGCAAAGATGGGGAAATTATGTCATCCCTGTGAAAATATCATTGGTCATTGAGAGGTTATGTGCAATAGTGTAAGCTAGAATAAGGATCCATCATCATTAAATCTTCATTACAATGCATCTGTGACCTCGATTAGTACTTAAAAATAATAATAAATCCAGTATATATGATTTGCCACACTCTTGGCCGATCCTCCTGAGTATGCAGGCGCCAATTAATCAAGGATCATCACCATCATTATCAATGGCTGAGACCTTTCTGTTGCGTAGGTAGGTTTAGACCAGAGTTATTAAATCATATGAGTTGGGAAACTCCCCATAGGCTCCGTGGATCGAAATCCAGACACGTCATTGGCCCCTTTGTCGGGAGTGACCAGATTGTCGCGCCAGCTGTTGATACGCACTCACACTATTAGATGCATTATTTGCGTTTTGTATTGTCGCTTCCAGGTGGCGCGAACATCAGCTAACTCCCAAAAAATTGGGCCAACTGCGTGTCCGAGTTTTGGAAGACAGTTTTGCCACTCGTATAATTGAATAACTCTGTGTTTAGATCACTCGATCGTAATGCAGTTCCCGTGGTATTACGTCTGGTGCGATTTTACAATTCTGGAAGCATTCTTACGTAAATTACCATCTCGCCTGACGTCACGCCTGAGCAGGATGTTTGTAAAAAGCAGCTGCAAGCCCTGGTGTGGCCCTGCGGTAGAAGGGAGAAAGTTTGGCGTGCTGGTTATTCGATCGATTTGATTGATATTTGGGGTTGAACGTCCCAAAACCACCATATGATTATGAGAGACGCCGCAGTGGAGGGCTCCGGAAATTTCCCCCACCTGGGGTTGGCGTGCGGGTTATTCATAATTCTTGATAAAACAGAGCTCCCTTTATATGCGCTCTGTTTTTTTGTTTTTTTTTTTTTTTGAAGAACTGTGGCAGAAAGCTTGAGTCCTGTTGTTAAGGTCACGCTTGAGAGATCACGTGAATTTCTGCACCACGCACTGCGTTTTTCAAAATGAGTATGTCATATAAGGCACTTTTAAGCTTCCGCCTCAATGACAACCTGAAGGGTTACAAGAGTTTGTGTGTATGGACAATCAGTTTAGTAGCTTGAACGAACGCCGATGACGCAGTATGTCGGTAAAGAGAATGCAGACATAGAATTCAGTGTATGCAACAAGTTGTTATTATTTGACACATGAATGCTGATCTTAGCTTTGCCATGATTAGAAAAAAAAATGGCTGCAGATCGACAAAGTGAATGCATATAGTAGAGCGAAGCTCCATGAGGAAATGATGAGCAAGATGAAAAAATCTTAATGAGCATGTTAAAGACCATATGCATGCTATGCACGCTCTGTAGAGTGTATTGTGCTTAACTAATGTTTTAGTCCATATGCGGGTAATGTAGGCTCTGCAGACTGTATTGGGCACAGATGCTTCGCACCGGCGCATCAACAATAGGTACGATGGCGAGCATTGACAATAGTCGGACATCATGAGGGCCTAAGAAGCTACGTTCCTAATTCCTGCCGTGTCGTATAAATACAACTGAGAAACCATTACACCAAATATAACGTGTTTATAACCTCGAAATGGCAGATTGTGTCGATCTCTCATTGTTAAAGCTGTTGTATTCGTCATTCTCTCTGGCTCCAGGCCTTCTCGGAAACTGCGCAGCTATCAAACGAAACGCTAAGACGGAACGAAAAGACGAGCGCGGAATCTCAACTGATTTATTGAAGAGCCTAATCTACCTTACACAGCGTCGAGCAACGACAACGTGTCACAGTTCAACTTGATCGGCGTACCGAGAACAGAGATTATGAATTCAGTCAGATGTACGGGGAAGGCCCCGTAATGCAGCAGCACGGCGCAGATATGCCTACACCTTCTCCAAAATACTCATAGGTGGCTTGACTGACACATCCTTGTCCTTTCCTCCTGATATGATAACAATATGTGGGGTTTTACGTCTTAAAACCATGATATGATCGTAAGGGCCACCGAAATTTTCACCATCAGGTGTTCTTTAACGTGCTCGGACATCGTACAGTATACACAGGCCTCTATACTATTTCACGTCGACCAGGCCCGTGTGCTCAGATTTGGGTGCACGTTAAAGAACCCCAGGTGGTCTAAATTTCCGGAGCCCTCCACTACGGCGTCTCTCATAATCATATAGTGGTTTTGGGACGTTAAACCCCACATATCAATCAATCAATCAATCATTATTTCACGTCGACCGAAACGCGACCGCCGTGAACGGGATACAACCTACCACCTTCGGGTCAGCAGCAGAACACCGTAGCGACTCATTCACTCTGACGTACCTTTGTTCTGATATGGGAAGCCTCTATTATTCCGTGTATCTGCTTTTCGTAGAAGTTACTTGCGCAATTCGTTGCCGATTTACTGTCACTACAATAAATCAGTTGTGAGTCTGTGCTCGAAGCGCACACACACACGGCCCTTCATCGATAGTTCGGAGGTGAGGCTACGAACAAATAAGCGATACCAGAAGCATAAATAAAAGTTGATTGTTCTAAACATTTTTTTTTGTGCGTGTGCGGGGTTATTTCCGTTGCCGTTGCGGTCGCTGCTCTCGATCATCACGATGCAAGCGCGGAGCAAGGGAACCCCAATCATGCGGAGATACGATTTCCTGGACCAACTGGCAGCAATGGGCCCGATATTTATAACAAGCGCCATGTCGCCGAGATGTCGTCGATTTCAGCGGCGGCTGTCCGCAGCGGATCAGTTTGAGGGATGGGCGCGGCCGCGGCCCCCACTGGGCAGCGGGCGCAATGCGCAGTTTGGTGGCCGCGCGGCCCGAGAAACTAGCGGCATGACGGGCGTAAACTGAGCGGCAGCGGTGTCCTTCTCTCCAAAGCAGCGGCGGCCATTCTGATAGGACCCCATTAGTCATCTGGCTCGTTCGTGTTCTGACGGTCAGGATGTAATTAGGAGTTCCGACGAGCCTAGTCGTCCGAGTTTAGGATGAATGAAGACGTCCGCCGCTCGCGAGAGGAAACAGAAAGAAGGGGAAAAAAATGGAATTAATTGACACCGACGCCAAGAGCGCTGCTTCACTGCGCTTTGCGAACCAGGGCGTACAAGAAAAAAAAAAGGATGTGTTTTCTCCACCCCACTCCCCCCCTGCTTGCTTTTCTAACCGATCACGAAAGCGTCCGAGTTGTATGACGTGAGGCGAATGGAACAGAAGTAAGAGATGATTGACTGGGAAGCCGTAGTCGCTACATGTGTCTATGGTATGGCCAAAGAGCGCGTTTGTCACCTAAACGAATGTTATTCTTCCTGCAAATGTACTTTATTTTCTGTATGTTTTCTGCAGGCTCTATGACCATCGTGTCATGTCTTATGTGTGAGCCTCTTTCTTATCAATGTTTCTGCTCGCAGGAATGTCAACGTTATGTATGAAGCTCGCTCCTTCGCGTTTTTTTTTTTTTGATGGATTACCTTTGACTACAGTAACAATTACCGCTTTAAAAATCCACAATTACTTCCCTGGAACGCCCAAAAACGCGTATTTGAGAACACGTTTACGCTTCAAAGCATCAAACGTACAGGGATGGCGGATCTGAGTAACGTTGGAAAGATAAACGCTTTCTTTCAGAGATGCCAGATTATTCAACCTCTTTCCTTACGCGCTAAATATTAAGTCGACTCTTTTGTGCGTCTCGACTTGCCACAAGTGTATGGCTTTAAAGATAAACATTGTCTCTTTTGGAGATCATTACACCCTCCTTGGAGAGTCTTGGTAGGTGCGACTCTCCAAAACAATGCTGACGTGCATCTTTATTGAGAATCATATATTAAAGAAGTCACGGCTGAGCAAAAAGAATACCATGTTATCCTTTTCTCTTTTTCCAAAAGCGCAGAAGTCAGTCACTGTCTCTTGATCAAATGCGGTCACGTCTTTCTTTCTTTCTTTCTTTCTTTCTTTCTTTCTTATCAGACTAAGGCCCTTGTGCAAATCTCACTCTCTTTGCCCTTCGCTATCCTACCGTCCCTCATTTTGGTGACCGAACTCCGGTCTCTCTTGGTGGACGTACAGTATGCAAAATCCGGCAAAACGGAGCGCATACATCAAGGCGGCGATATATTCAATGGGCTGTGTGTGCGCCCGTGGCAGCATGGCCGAGAAGTGCACGGGGGGGGCCTCCCATATACGGCGTTCGGGAGAAGGGGGCTCTTGGCGTGGACTGCGGGGAACGATGGGGAAGCGTGCCTTATCGCTAGGCGCGCTGCGTTCGCGACCGTGAAAAAGAATGGCCTCCCCCCTCCTAGCGGAGGCGATCAATCGATCAGGCCAACTGATTTATAGCGGCAGCCGCGCATCCGCCTCACCGCGACAAGGACACGATAGGAAAGGCCGCCGCTCGTGGATATTCGCGCCGCTTGCGTCGGCGAAGCGACGCCCTTCTCGTCACTGCCGCATCACCTCTTCTTTCCCTTCCTCGTTCCGTACTCCGTCCAACTTTCAACGGCTCACCCGGAGCCTGCATCTTGCAGGGCCGTCACGTCGATGAAGAGCATGGTGTGTAATGCGGGTGAACATGTGGCTGTGGCCCCGCTTTTAAGATGAACTCTAACCTAGGCGCACACACGCCATTGTAGTTGCTGTACTTTGCTCTGGCTAAGTTTTTCAGTTTTTCAACAATTGTAATATATATATATATATATATATATATATATATATATATATATATATATATATATATATATATGTGTGTGTGTGTGTGTGTGTGTGTGTGTGTGTGTAACGACGAGCCACAGGAAGCCGGCAACAATGGCCGTTAGATAAAGAAGTCTTCTTCGTCTATCTCCCTTCGCTTTGTGGGGTGAAGTGTCCGTCGGAAAAGGTATATAAAGCCGCGCAGCTTCAGACGGCGAGAAAGGCGAGGGACTTTCCAGGCTTCTCGCTTCTGTTCTAGAAACGGCGTGATCGTCGCAGCGGTCTTCCTTAATAGCGAGCAGCGGTGGGCCACACTTGCATGAAAATCTAATTACCGAGAGACACGAACGCGCGGAATGCTCACCGGCGTGCCCGTCTGCAGGCACCGACACCGGAGGTGCCCCCCCCCCCCCCCCTAGAATAGAGAGCACTTTCGGAAACCAACTTTGACGGACTCGGTCCTCATTTAACGCGGAGCAGTACCTTTCCTTCCTGTTACTTTTTTTTTTTTTACCAGGGTACAATAGAATGGCGGGGGCCGATAGCAGAGCGAATGAAACGAGGTAGGAGAAAGGCTGGATGGAACATCGTCGGGACTGAGCAAGAGTTAATTTCGAGGCTCTCGGGTCTGCGGGCATGCAGCGCGTGGGAGGCGAGCGCACGTGCGGCCGAACCACCACATGGCTCGGCTTTTGCTGCCTGGCTGCTGACGATGCCCTTTAGGGGAGCGCGCCTGTCGGTGTGGTCGGGTGTGTAGGACATTTTTCCCCCTTTATTTTCGGGAGGAACTCGCCGGGGAAGCAAGACGTCCATGGATGTGGAGAGACACGGGGCCCGTGGCTACGCGGAAAGATCGAGCTCGGGACTGCTGCAGCTGCTCGCCCCGTAATGGGCACCAATCAGTCGGTCTCCGCCGCTCGGACAGTCGACGAGAGAAACGGCTATCCCTACATGGCCACGACACTCGATGCGGGATTGGGGAACGAATGCATCTCCCCTTCTTCGAATCCCGCCACGTTTTTACCTCTTTTTATTTTCTCGTCTTACCCGTTTCTCTATCCCGGCATTTATTTATTCCGCGAGATCGTTTTCCTTTTTCTTTCTTTTTGCACCCTAGTCTCGAGCTCTCGTGGCTGCGGTTCTGCTGTTCGACGACAGGGCCAGGAAACACACGTAAGCCCGCCCTTAGGCTGCAGAAGGGGGATGCGTTGGTATATAGAGAGGAAATGAAAATACTTTGAGACCACGCAAGCAAGACGCAATGGGCGGGAACCTGAGGCTTCTCGCAACTCATTTCGAAGGCAGTACTGGTCGGTTCATTAGGTGGCAGCGCGAGGAGGCCCTCCAGCCCACCGGGCCGGAACGCAAAGGTTGCCCTTGTCGAAGAACGCCTGAACCCCTTGCCATCGCTCTATTCGTTCTTGTTTCGTTTGTTTGTTGGTTTATTTTTGTTTTGTTTTGCCACCGCTTTTGTTCTCTTTCTACGAATAATAAAATCAAGTTATACGGACCACGAGAAAATCATGCAGGAAAAACTATAATAATAACGATAAAAATGCAGCTTAGGGCGGGGTGGCGAGGGAGAGGTGAAAGAGGGCTTCTCGGCCTCAACCCTCTCGCCGTCTCTGGCGGTGCGCAAACTCCCAGTGAATCCCGGCGCTTCCTGCGTGCGTAGGGCACGAAAGTGTTGGCCCCGGGGCGGCGCTTGTTTACCGAACTGCTCCCGCTGTCCCCTTCTCTGCTCGCAGCCCCCGCTGTTCGGTGCTTGCAAATCTCGAGGCAGCAAACCAGGCCGGAGAAACGAGTATCGTCTACTACTCGACTTGGCAGCGAATTAGTTTCGCCAAACGGGTCAATGCACGCTGCGTGACCTCCGAAGTTTAGAAAAATATATATGTACGTATACCGCATTGGAGATGGGGCAAACAGTGCGTTTTACATTTGTGTTTTTCGTCGCTGTGCCTTACGTGGAGCGCTTTATTTTCCGCACACCCTTCTCTCTCCCTTCCGAACTTTTCTGATTCGGCTTACTCGCGACGAATCAAGAAAACAGATTTTGTTCTCCAGCTTGCTTTTTAGAGCATACTCACATGGGCGTAACATGTCTATCAATTACAAAAGGAGAGTGAGAAAAGGGTAGACATTGACAAAAAACATTGAAAAAATTTGCTTTATCGATTAAGAAATGGGAAACGTAATAAATGCTGAGCGAGTACGAAAATGCAAAGTGCAGTCAGAGAAACCATCTAGAAGGTGCTATCGCATGCGTTACTTCGTTTGAAATGAAAATACTATTGCAGTAAAGTGAAACAGAATATCAACGCAAATAGAACTCAAGGCAGTTGTTGCCGTATATCCACGGATTCATGAATGTGGCGCATATACCTTACCGAAATAATTTACTACAGCAGGGCCATTCTATTTATCAGTTCTTGTTGGCTGTCGGTATATGGATACAGTACTGAGCACGCATGTAACAAGTACCACTTGTGGTCGTGGTAGGATGTGTGGCACACCCTTTAATTGGCCTGCGTCACGTTTTGTGTGCGCGGCCATCACGGACGTAGCTATGTTTTTATGCCGAACTGGTAGAGGTTCGGCCCCTCTAAATGTACGTGCGTGTCAGTGCTTGTATGTGTGCGTGTATATAAATGCATACAAACTAAACAAGTTCTGTAATGGGGGCTCAACTTCGCTTCTGCTTTCAACTGGTGAAAACGTCGGCAACTGGCCTGACCAGCAAGCCTTTGTCCGCTTTAACGAAAGGAATGGAGGCGGAAAATGACGAGGTCATTGATGTGCGAAGATTGGGGAAAACAGAAGCACTCGAGAGATTTAAACGTTTTCTTTCACAGCGTAATCTCTTATGAGCTCACAGCAGCCGATTTGGTGACGATGTTATCCCCCTGGGCCTGTCCTCGCTTGGCGAGCATATTGTTGAAAAACAGAGTAAAAAAATAACGAAACAGGGCTTGAGCCTAAATATGACCCATGCGTTGTTCGTGACTGGCAGAGCCACCACGCCAGTGCTTGAAACATCTTCGCAGAAACGACCCCGTAGAAATGTCTCGTTAACAGGTATGCAAAGTATTGCACGGAAGAAGCGTGCAGTCGCACCTGGTGCGATTCTACGCCACGGCGATTGCGTAACGAGTGGGTGGTTTGAAGCGTCCAATTAATTTTTATAGAGGGGTCCGAGCACCGCCATATTTGGCCGTTACCTTTCGTGCTTCGCTTTTTTAACAACTAAAGAAATGCTATAACGGGGTACGGATACGCTTGGGTTGATGCATACGATGTTTGATGGCCTTAATGGTTCTCTTAGTGATATACAAGAACAAGAAGACATAACCTTAACAGCCCAAGATGTCTTGCGGATAATAGTTTATAGCTAGGGATCAGCCATAAGTCGTCGTCGTCGTCATCATCATCGTCGTCATTGAGATCATCATCACCATCATTGCACCCATCGCCAACAATGTGTGAAGAGGGGCTGCTGTTCGGGCGAGTGGGTGTTCCGTATGCGGCATTTATCAGCGCTCCATCTATCTCTTCGTGTGCGTCGTTTTGCTTTCATTAGTCGTGCTAATACATGCTGCAGTTAAGAGTGTGGAGCTACACAAGCGCACATGTTTTCCTACACACGTGTAGTCGGTAGTTCGCTGCTTCGAAAAAGCATGATAAAATATGACGTGGAGGGGAACTTCGTGGAACTGTACTTGCATTGTGCCTTAAGAAAGTTTACAAATGACTCTCAGAAGGTCGCTTTTCGAGCTTATGCTGTGAATGCGCTGCGGATTCCTCGCAAGTTTTACGTTTCTTTTTTGTTAGAACCACTGCCAGAAAAAAAATTATGGCAGGGAAACCACTTTTTTATATTTAAAGATGTTTTCAGCATTTTTTTGCTTCAACAGAGCACAATTATTATTTTGCGATCGCATTCACTGCCTTTATTACCAATTTGTGTCTGTTGTGCTGGGTTTTGTTGTTGTTGTTGTTGCACACGTTCGTCAATAATAAAAGGGTACTTCAAATCTCTTCTGCTCTTTTCGCTAGTGCAATCAGTTTTAACGTTTTATCGCCCAGTGTATCGTCCGTGATTACGAAAAAAAAACATACGTCAAGAAAGCAGAACCGGTAAATATGGTAGAACCTCACTTATTGCGTATCATATCAACACTATAGCGACAACCACGTGCGAGAAGCCGAAATCTTGTAGATGAGTTACATTCCGTGGAAATCTTTTACGAAAAAGAAAACGACGCGATGTTTTGGAGACTAATATTATTTGCCTTAAATCTTGCTTCTACACAATACCGTATTTGCCTGATAGTCCAATGCACGTGTTTCATTGTTCCCTTCAGTTTATCCCTTATAAAATCTAAACTTACTCTTTCCCAAATGTAGTGGACTTTTGGTTAATGTACCTATGACATATAGTAGCTCATGCCAAGCTCCTTGTTGAGGCTGCCCGAGCGTATGTTGAATTCAAGTCAATGAGACACCGTATCCAATATAATATAGGCAGTAATTCACTTTTTTGAAACACGAGAAGTGATCATATATCCTAACGGTGTGTATTTCTTATCTCTTGCAGCCACCGTGTCTGAAGGGCTGGACATCTGTGCCTACATACTCACAACAATCTCGATACTCATCATCATCGCCACGTTTCCTGTATCACTCATTTTTTGTATCAAGGTAAGCCAGCTCTCCTTTTTTTTCGGAATTTAATCTATCCACACACGCTGAAGCGCGTAGCTTCGATATACTGCTCGAAAGCGAGGAAAATTATCTACGCAGAAGCGTTATGTTTACAACCACCGTTTGCAAGTTGCGGAATCATTAACTTTTTCAATTATGCGCCAGAAAGAGATGATTACGTAAGTGGTCGTCCCTGTCATTGATCAGAAAGTATTTCACCATTTGTGCGTAGGCATCTTTAGCAGCATTTTAAAGGGGCCAGGACACCCAATTTTCGATTATAATGCGTGTTATGTTGCTTAGTCCTTTCGCATTCACAAATAATCCGGCGAAATATTGGAGGATTTGGTCGATCACTCAATTTAGAATTTATTGTTATTATAAGAACACGAGCCACCTGTGAGTCGGACTACACGGGTGTACTCGTGAGCCGTGACGTCACACGCATTTGGCTGAGCGAGTGCCTGCGTTCCGGCGTACGATATTGTTCCATGGCAAGCTGGGCGTTAAATCAAGATATTTTTGCCTCCTTCAGCTTGGCACTGAAACCGAATGATTTGCAACTGCTGGAACTTCAGTAGAAGGCAACGGCTCTGATTCTTTCAGTCCATTTATTTATTTATTTATTTATTTATTTATTTATTTATTTATTTATTTATTTATTTATTTATTTATTTATTGCAACCTACATCGCCCAAATGGGCAATATTGTAGGAGGGGGGCGAGAAGAAATACAGCAATATTACAGTCGAACAAAGCGCACGTTTGCGCCGTCGAAAATGGCATACATTTGCGCAGCAGCTCCTGCGCATTCACAAACAGCACACATCTTGTAGTGACAAACAAAAACCATCAGATGGAAGATCAACAACACACGCATTGAAATCATTCCATTCGCGAGTGGTAAAAGGCAAAAAAAGAATTTGCAAAGGCACCAGTACGACAGCTGACCTCAAGAATTTTTTTTTGAGTGATCATTTCTATGTGACACGTAGTGTGGGCTGATCACGTATACACTCTTCTTAATGCGGACTTCATCACAGAATATAGAATGGAAAAACTTTAACCGCAAGAGTTTCCTGCGCTGCTCAAGTGGCTTCCTTCGTAAGTTATTCTTAATGCATGTAACACTGGAGTTAAAATTGTAATAATACTGACAAAGCGTACCGTGTGGTCTCGCATGCGTTCAAGTTTATAGATTAGAATTTGACCATGAGGATCCCACACTGTACAGACACAATCAAGGATAGGTCAGACATTTGTAACATACAAAGCCTCTTTCAGACTTTTTGTGGCAGACATGAAATTGCGTTTAATAAACTTTAACACACAGTTGGGCTTGCCAGTTACGTAATCTATATGCTTATTTCAAGATAGATTGGCAGACAAGTATACACCAAGGTATTTAAAATGTTCAACACGGTCAAGCAAGCTGTAGGACGAGTGAAAAGGTTTGAGTTTTTTGGTGAAACCAAGGAAGTAACATTTTGTTTTTTACATTCAAACACATCCTCCATTTCTCATGCCACCTCACCACAGTGCCAAGATTATGTTGTAAAGCACGAATATCGTGCATACTGTATATTGGTCTAAAAATAACACAATCATCCGCGTACAGCCTCACGTTTGATGTTAGCGTCTCTGACAATTCATTATTATAGACCAAAAAGGGTAATGGACCCAATTACGAACCCTGTGGCACCCCGAAAGTTACGCTGACATATGAAGAAAACGAACCATTAACTGGGATGGACTGCTTGCTAGAAGTTATATAATCTCTCAATCAGCCACGAGCAGATGCAGGCAGACCTTAAAAATATGATATATGTAATAAAATAGCATCTGGAACGGTGTTAAACACTTTCTGAAAGTCTAAAAATATGAAATCGACTTGAGAACCCTTATAATGTGAACTTAAAACATCATGAAGAAATGCGCACTGTTGTGCAGCACATGACAGACCAGACCTAAAACCATGCTGAAATGTACATAAAAATTATTTCATTCCAGGTGCTTTATAATACCACTATATAAATGTGTTCAAGAGTTCTACAACATACGCTGGTCACAACAACTGGCCGTTAGTTGGCAACAGTATTTTTGTTTCCAGACTTTGGTATCGGCACAACATTTGCTAGAGCCCATTCAGACGGCAGTTTGTGACCATTAAGCGATTTTGAAAATAAGGCGGCTAAAACTGGTGCTAGAGCACTTGCACACATATTCAATACATGATAAGAAACGGCATCCGGTCCTGGAGCCGAGTTAGGTTGAAGTCGTTCGAGAAGACTGCACACACCTCTAGCCGAAAAATAATGTCATCCATCGATTCCAATTGCTGTGTTGTCGTACATGGCATTTTACCTTGAAATGATTCGGAAAACACGGATTGAAAATACGGGTTTACGCGGGCTTCCCTACATTGTCGCGCTCCATTTCTGTAGAGGGAATAATGTTTTCTATGGAAACGCGAGTATCAGTCTAAACCATGTGTTCTAACTGGCTAAATCTCTTTTAACTGTCCCTGTTCTATTTTACGAGCTTTTAGCATTGACGCTGTCTAATCTAAGTGGTGGCAAATTCGTCAAATGATATCCCAGTCGACCGCCGGCCGCTCGACTTGCAGAATGGAACACAGCAGTACACCATTATGTGAATGGTGCTGTACCTGTCGTATCCCAACGCTCCCGACTCCTGAACAAATATCCTGACGAACGCTAATTTTTAAATGGCACAAAAACGAGTCAACGCACGCACGCACCACGCAGGAAAGCGCTTTGGCGGCTGCAGCAATGAAGGTTAGTTGTGGCGCCATGGCGTGCTGCGGCATTTTTGATAACTAAAAAATTAAACAAAATTAAACAAGCAAACGCAAACCTGGCGACATGAGGAGCGGTGACATGCGCATGTCGTAAGTTTATAGAGGAGGTCGTGCTCAGCAGTGCAGTTTCGATAGATAGGTAGATGTTCGACATTATATAAGTAGCTGGGGTGGGAGAGCGTCACAGCAGTGAAGTAGGCAGTAGCTGGCGCCATCTGGAGAGACTGAACAATGCTAAAATAAAAGTTACCTGCGGCGATGCATGTTGACACACCCGCAGGCGCCCTAGCGAACAGCAGGCGAGTCAGTTTATTCATTTATCACTCACTGACACTGGACGCCTAATATATGCTGATGCAATGCATACAGCTACACATGCACCTAAGGACACATACGTAATATAGAGTGAACTAAATGAACAAAAGTACAACCCAGAATTCGCCACAGCGGCACACCCTTGCACGTGTTTGCTCACTCCCAAGTGCGAAAACGCACAAGCTTATATAGCAAGGAATTTGGACTGATCATAGTGGCACAAGTGACAAGTAAGCATTCGTCAACTTTTTTAACGTTTCGTGGCAGAACCACAACATAGGTACACAAAAATATATTGTATATGTTTCTTAGACAATCGGAAGTTTATCAACGGTTCCACAATGATGAATGGAAAATTACAAGAGCTTATCAGGTTTCCGCGAAAACGATGACTCCAAGCCACGCATAGAATGCCAACGGCATTACGAAGGCTGCGCCATCTCTGGACCACTGTCCCAGATTTTTTTTTTTTCTTGAAGCCTCCGAGAAGGAACACGCTTGCCGCGCGCTTGCCATTTCAGAGTTAACGTCTTTTTTTTCTTCCACTTGTTACTAGGAGAGGGTGCAGCATGCAGGTCAAACTTAAAGCCCCTTGATCTTTAGCCAGACTTGGTCTCCTTCGTCGCGTCGACTTCATTTAGTTGTTTCATGTTTCGCAAATACCCATGTGCTTATGTTTGTATTTACGGCAGAAAACTTCAAGGGTACGAAATTGATCCGCAGACCCCCACCACGGCGTGCCTGATAATCATATGATGGTAGCGGCACGTATAACTCCAGCAATTGCATATTATCGTGCTCTCACGCATGGACTATGCAGTGGTATCACGTTTCCTAGAATGTTGAAAAATTAACTGTGATGTCTTTTGTGCACCTAGTTGGATTGATGAGTGCTATTGGTGCCGTGTGAAACTAAAAACGCGTATGTTTACCAAGTAGGTCGACACCGAAAAAAATCCATTATTTGTGTAGTCTAAGGCAATCGATAAAGCGACTTATAGGAAAGCAGAGTTCCTTGTATTCATGACAAATTGGTAGTATGAAACAACACGAGACACCCACGGAAGTGCGGGGAACATCGTGCGGGTGCCTGGCGATAGAAAAAAAAAGCCTTTTACTCTACAGCAATAGAACAAAAGTATAAACGACACTTATGCACTGCTTGCATCAATAGTAGGTATAAGTAATCGCACGTGACTGGCCGCGGCCAGCTAGGCTCGGCGTGCACATGCGCGCGTGCAAGACACCCGTGGTTAAGGAGAAACTTGAACACTGAAGGAGAAACGTTGCTCCTTTGGTCCTTGCTGCGAGAAGGCGCGACGGGTAAGTCACCCGAAAGGGAGAAAGTCACTGCGCCTAAAAAGAAACGGAGCCCGTTTCTCCATTTTCGCCCTTTTTTTGTGTAAGTTTTCTGTGAATGTATGTCATGATTAGCAAACGACATTGGAACAAAAAAAGCTTTGCGAGTACGGTGGATCACCGATCTTTACTTTATCCTTTGTTCCAAATGAACAACAGTGATCACACTTGGTGCTTACTAGCGCAGTAGAAAAAAAGGAGGGGTGGGGCGGTCACAATTTTTTTAAACAAGCGTATGCAGCCACCCTCCTAATTTTTAAAAGACCCTCGTCTTCATGAAATACAGATATGGTACCGGAGTTCTTTGCAGTATACCAGCTGACTATGTAGACTCACGCGACTGAATACGCTAGAGTGTAGCACCACACGGCCGGGTCACGTGACTTCAATATAAGACTGAAAGGTATTGTCTTAAGCACAGGATTTACTACATAGCTAAGGAAGGTATTCGAATGTCGCAAGTAAAGTGTTCCACCAGTAATAAACTTTCACCAATCAAAACAATCTTCAAGAAGGCGCCTGCTTGCATGCTACTACGTATACATGTTATTCCTTATTCATATAGTGTCTCGGGATTTTCACGGATCTGAAAGCGAAAAAAGGATGCGAAGATCAATATCAACTCTGCTTACGTTGGCGAAAAGCGCGGGATGGTAATAAAAACGAGTACATTCTTTAAGCTTCTAAGGTGGCTTCATGTTACGAATGAGTGTTTTTGTTCTCGTTTGGTAATTTCTAGTTGGGTGATGCAATGCACATGTACAAAAACATATTGCAAATGGCCAAAATCTGTTTTTTTTCCACACATGACCTGCCTTTCTCTTATTGTCCTTAATATTCTATTGATCTACACTGTGTGAATATCTGCAATGCTGACATCTCTTTATATATATATATATATATATATATATATATATATATATATATATATATATATATATATATATATATATATATATATATATATATATATATATATATATATATATATATATATATATATATATATATATATATATCGAACACGAATTTCAAGTTCCTTTTTGCTGCCTCGCTGTTTGCACGTGTTTTCATTTATTTCTTGTAGCAGTATCAGTGCACTAGCTGTGTTAACTTTCTGGAGACCTCAACAGGAAGTTTCCACAAGCGCACTATCAAGGTCAGACTCATTCATCACAAATAACAAGGCAACAACATGCTGGCGAAAATCCAAAAATGTCTTGTGGTACCCGACACAATGTTTCTTGTGTGAGTTTGCTTGAAGCCATGGAAATATTTATTGTGTTTCAAATATCACGCAGCGTGCTTTGAAAAAGAAAAACAGCGTAACATGACGCAAGCTTAGTACAAGCTTTCCCCAGTACACGGGAGTAGACACTAGTATTTTTTCCGTTAACGAGGTTCAATTAAGTAGTAATATTTTTGCTTCTAAACTGGCAACTAACCATGTTATTATCAAATGCATTGTTACAAGTATAAATAGGACTGCATAGTTAGGCATCATGAACGAAAAAATTTAATGACTATTTTGGTGTCTGGCAACAATATGTGCTAGCTTTGCATCACGTAGTGCCGTTTCTCTTTTTTTTTATCATACTAGCTGATAGTTGAGACACCCATTATATTTCAATACGTTGGTCAAGCATACGTGCACTAACCCACATGTGCGGGTACTGTGGTGATGCAAGATACAAGTAGGTGCTGTTTATACACGAGGGCCAAGTAAGTGTGACATGTATGACTAATAAACTGCACTTGATAATAGCTAGGTAGCACACAATGGTCGAATAGTCATCTACCGTAACATGCCGAGGAAGCACTCCCACCTCTACAGTGAAAAGTAATCCAACCAGATTTGGAGGGGAGAGGGGGGGGGTGACGCTTGCTCGGTCTTGGACCGAAATTTAGAATGGTGGTGCGAGGGTTACCAAAAGAAAAAAAAACCCTTCGATGTTTCCAATAAAATGATTTTTTTTTTACTTATAACAACCAAATTTCGTAAACTACAGTAGACACGCATTCAGTGTATTGATTCGTGGTGTTCTTTTTACACAAGAAATACTCGTGTTAAGAAGAAAAGGTCACGTCGGAGGAGGGGGGGGGGGGGGGCTTGCTCGTTCAGTGGCACGTATTTGGTATTCTAGTAAGTTCAGTGCTGGTGAAAAGAAAATGTGTAGTAGGCACGAGTTCATGACAGACATTTCCCGTACCTGTACAAGCTGCCGGCTATAAACAATTTTTTTTTACATAGAACGTTTGCCTGGCTTGCAAAAGGGCAATATTTCTTCCTTTCTTTTCGTTACTTAGACCACGTGTAGTCACTTAATGTTGAAGGAACATTTGATGTGTTCGTAAGTCGATTGATTGTTATGTTGTGGTTAACGTCCCAAAACCACCATATGGTTATGAGAGACGCTGTAGAGAAGGGCTCTGGAAATTTCGACCACCTGAGGTTCTTTAACGTGCACCCAAATCTGAGCGCACGGGCCTACAACATTTTTGCCTTTATCGGAAATGCAGCTGCCGCCGCCGGGATTCAATCCCGTGACCTGCGGGTCAACAGCCGAGCCACTAGACCACCGTGGCGGGGCGTGTTCGTATACAGTGGAGAGTAATAATGGGGTAATAACAAAACAATAATGATATCATTCCATTTCGAGCTAAAAGTGTTGAATGAATGCGTAATAGTGTGCTACAACTGAAACGAACGATCCTGTACTTGTTTTCAGTCACTTGGTGTGACTGTTTTTTTCTTCTTTTTTTACGAGCACTTCAGACTTAAAGATACAGCCTGTCTAACACATGTCAGAGCATGTTATTGTGAATTCGGGCCAGCGAAAACCATGAACAGCGTTTTAAATCCAAGTTTCTCAGCAGGATACTCAATAGATTTGACATAAAGCCTCAGAGGAAAAACATTGATAGGGATGAAATGAGCTAGGACATGAATAATAAAGAAGTGAAATTTCGTTCTATAGTGCTGCCTTCTATCGGAACTCGGACATTAGCAAAATCATCGCGTGGATGCAATTGAAGTCAACGCCTAGGTTGTTGAAAGTGTAGTATTAGCACCAGACAATCTATTTTATTAGCGTTGTTATTAAATACATTTACAATCGATCAAAAACAATAATAACCGTTATAGGGTTTTACCTTTCAAAACTAACATACAATTGTGAGGGACGCCGTGTATCGAAGAGCAACGAAAATTTCGACCTCCTCAGGTACATGTTGTCAATCTATGCACACGGGCTTTTATAACATATTGTGTCCATCGAAAATGCAGCCGCCACAGCACGAGTTCAATCCCGTGACCTTTAGGTCAGTAGCTGAGTTCCTTAATTCCTACACCACAACGACAGATATCAATCAGTGAATGAATAAAGCTATGGACCATTCACTTACCATGTCCATGAACAACCTCAATACATTAGGGCTGGTGCACGCATCGATTAAAAAAGGGTGAGTGTAACAGGCTGCTAAACAATAAAGTCACAGTCGACAAGGCGAAATTCTAACAAAAAGTATGAATATTTATCTCCTTGTTGTTCATAGTTTCTTCTGTACACTGCCTTCATTCTATTTTTAAGTAGCCTGTTGCGATTACTTCTTGTTCTTAATGCATGCGTCAACACTGAGACATTAGGTTAGCCCTGAACATGGTAATAACACATAAATTAAATATACCAGAACAGCGGAGCTCGATCAATGAATAAGCACAAAGCACAGATGTGGAAACGCGATGATGGTAAAGACTGTTCACATTCAACAAACGCCAGGAAAACTTTGAAACAAAACAAAGAAAAAAGATCTCGAAGAACGTGTGAAACTGACCCTAAAAGCTTGAGGCCTAAAAACCAAAAAAGTCAAAAGATACAATGACTGCGAGTTAATTGAGAGTTTATATAGAGAAAATGAGCATTCTACAGACTTTGTATTCTGTATACGCTTGAGTTTTGGCAAAGGCAAGAAACTGCATAAAAATAACTCAACAGCTCTGGTCATAATGCACGGAAATATAAAACACCAAAGTTCCTAAGGGAATTTTACGACATGATAAAAATTTTGAGAAAAAAAAAGAGAGCTCAGAGTACCATAATTTTATCGGATGTGACGTGATGACAATGACAATAAGGCTAGAACAACGTTCACAGCAATTTGAAGCAAAGTGATGATTGTATAAGCTTAAGAACGCTTTCTGGGCCTGGTTTATGCGGTTACTGTTACATTCCGAAATGTTGTTTCATATTGACAGAGAATATTTCATCTGTGGTGGGCCATGGTGGATCAGTGGCTACGGCGCTCTGCTCCTGACCGGGAGGTCGCGGGTTCGATTGCGGCCGGGGTAATCGAATTTTGTTGGAGACGACATGGTAGAGGTCCATGTGCTGTGCGAAGTCAGTGCACGATAAAGAACACCAGATGGTGAACATTTCCGGAGCCCTTCACTACAGCACCTCTCATAATTATATCGTAGTTTAGAGGATAATATTGATAGTTATTTTGAGGTATGGTAATAAAAAATGGGATTATCTCGACAGCCTGTAAAGAAATTCGGGAGGACGAGCATCCCGCATGACGAAGCGTTTGGTGGGAGCAGAAATGTGTAAGATTGCATCAGAGAATGCCAACGTTACTGATCTTTTGAACTTTACATACCCAAATTGAATTGGCTGAATGTCGAAATGATGCCCTCGCTGTTTTTTTGTTTGTTTTTTTTTTTGAGGGAAGGTTATTGTGTTGATGTCACAATTACTCAAGGAAAGCTATTATTTATGCATGGTTTAAACGAACAAAACAAACATGACGAAAGAACTAGATAGTTATTTACAGTATGTTTTACTTAAATACCTGAATGTCGATGGGATATAGAAGTAAAGAAGCCTTATAGCGAAAGAAACGTTGTCAACAAAAATTTCTATTTTGAATTTAGCCATGAAAGTTGTCCATGCTATGTGTAAGCATATTTTTTACTGTGGAGTACTCTATGGTTGTGGCCGTCTCTGGAACATTCTTGTAGGGTAGCATCGACAATCCACCTTTCATCTTCCTTCCATGGGGCAGACGGCCACTACGTTTTCTCGATAGGTCGGCACATAAAAGCTTATTCATGCGAAATGAAAAAGAGTATTGAGTTAGCCTAATACTGATGTTTAGGGATTCCACGACAGCGTTTCCTATAAGTATACACAATAGAGGAAACTCTAGTGCTATTGTTTATGGGAGTTTCAACGCACAGCGCTTCAGCAAGCATGGAAATGTTGTGTAGTCACGGATTTGTCTAATCATCGTACTTCTAGCTCTCTTTGCCTTCACGTGACTATGGGCTGCTTTGTGACGAAAGGAAAGTCACCAAATGTTCAGCAACTTCACTTCGCCACCTTAACCTTTTAGGCTCACACCGCCGCTGTGGTTTAGTGGCTAAGGTACTCGGCTGCTGACCCGCAGGTCCCGGGATCGAATCCCGGCTGCGGCGGCTACATTTTCGATGGAGGAGAAAATGCTGTCGGCCCGTGTGCTTAGATTTGGGTCCTCCCTTGAACCTGCGCTGTGTTTGGTCTGAAATAATCAGGAGACATTTAAAGTTAATATGGTACTTGTTTGGGCGAGTTCGTAGCTATCCATTGTTACGTTATTAGCCCCGAAAAGTGGCACCGCCGTGTGGGAGGCCTCGGTGCCGTCTCGGCAAGAACTCCTCGGCGCCCTCCGTTGCGCGCATCACGTGCGCTCGCTTAGTACGCGGTTCCCTTGTTTGCATTCGCTTTGTGCTTGTTTCAATCTGCAGATGAAATACGAAAACAATATTGATAATGTTCCTAGTAAAACAATTTAAAAAGTTAAGTTTCGCTTCTCGCATGCAATGGTGTCCTCACTTGGTCTTACGGAAACTTGAATCAGTCTTCTGTCGTGCCGCAGAGGATGGGTTTCATTTTCGGCCGTTATAGCCGAGGGCGGTGGAAGGAAAAAACGCGTTTCTTTTTAGATACAACAAAATTATTGCGGCGTAATTTTGTCTAGATTTGGGCCCTCAGGACACTATATTTCCATCATTAGGTCAAATTCTTGGCGGGTGATTTCAAAAGACATGAGTATTTGGCCTGCACTGAGTTCATTTGTGTTCAACGTGTCCGTGTATATACGGACATGGTTTCTGGCGGCTTTCTAAGTACCACGCAAACGTGCAGTATGGAGTCTCACAAAATATCTCGAATGCGCTCACCCAAGAACACTACCGCAGCTATCGTGTCAGTTTTTCTCGCGTACTTGCTCAGTCACCATGTTCTTTAGTTTCTTGTTTGTCACACAATGATTTGTAGCTTTATTTCACCGAAGTGGTTGAGGTTAAATGCGGAAACTCGTATTATTGTCAGATCGTGTCATCGTGCAACATCGTAGCAGCTGTTTGCCCGTAAGTACGACTATATACATATCCACCTAGTAAATTGGTTTTCCTTTCAATTGATTATCTTTGTCATCAACCAATAGGCGAACATGATGTGTGGGAGCAGTCGTCACCTCAGTGAGGCCAAGAATATTTACTTATTACGCGGGTCACTTCACTATCTGAGTGCGGCATCGAGAAAGTTCATTCCAACCATAGCGCTTGTTCTGCAAAAGTTGATATCTGTGGTGCTCGCACCTGAAGTTAACATGTTACCCTTCGGGACGCGACAATACATCAGACCATCATTTCACGCGAATCGCGCTTTACGCTGAATAAACCCCACTTACTGTTGAGAAGACATCTGTGCATATATAATCCGAGTAAACGGACATCTCAGCATTTTCGAAATCGTTGTATGCACGGCCCTATTATTTCCTGCATTTTTCAAATATGTTAAGTGATTGTTTGTGACAGACAGATTAATCACTTGAAGTCTCATGTTGGAGAAAGCACCGTTCTGCCAAATCACCTAGATTTCTGGCTGAGGCAGATGCGACGTTCATGGTAAACCTCCACTCGGTGAATAAATTGAAAACGACCGCATTCCTTGTGTAATACTATACGGCACACATGTTTGAACTCAGTGGTCTATGTCTAGTCCTATATACGTTAGAACTACCAAGCATATTTTTATAGCGCCTATTTTTCGTAATACGCAGTGAAAACAACGAAGATCTTGCTGTCCTACATTACGATTTTCACAGTGGCTTTCCCGATCAGAACGGAATTTGACAATTCAGAGCCATTTTATCGAGACTTTCTGCAGCTTAAATAACTTTCACTATAGTTATGGAACCCGCCACCTATACTACCTTGAAAGATTTGCATTCCGATATAGAGGAGTGATATGACTACCGTATCGATTAAAATCTAGCACACAACGTGCGCAAAAAAGAGCTAAAGGCGGTGGCTGAACAGGCGAGTCATTGCCACGAGGTCACCTCGGTGCCACGGCGGCGACGCCAATGTTGGAGAAGCTAATTGCGCGGCGCTTAAAAGACGAATGCCTAGAAGATGAAGAAGCGCACGAACACAAGCGAACACTTTCAACTGAATTTATTGAACGAACTCATGATGTCTTTATACAATCGCGTCTCGTGGTTACTACAAAACGTTACTACATTTAAACAGCAGCATTGCACGTATTTTCATTACCATGGAATGGTTTAGCTTAAAGGACAAAATTTAAACGCTTCATTTTTTCATGCCGTAAGTCGCACAATTTAGGTTATGAAAAAAAAAAACAATATGAATGGGCAGCAGAACTCAGCAATGTAACTCGATGTAGCACGGAGGTTTTGCCGTGAAACCTAAACTTGCCGCGCCCTCGAAATTTGAATTTCTCTAACAGTCCATCCTTCGAACCGCAGCCGCAGCGCGTAAAACAGGGCCTCTTCAAGTGTGATGCCCACGGGACGGCTTCAAGCTCTCTCATAGTAGAGTACCAAGTACTCTAAAATTGTTAATCACTTCTTATAAACACACGGTGACCTAAGCGGGACAGCTTACGGATGTCCCATAGTATGATGTGTAAAGTGCCCTAAAGCACTCACAACGAACATTTTAAACACGCAAGAATGCTTGATATGGGACAACTATCTGCCCCCACAGCTGAGCGGAGTTCGCTCAAAACTGTCGTAAATAAAAAAATTAAAATGAACGAAACAAGGACTACCTTGCACTAGGCTTGCAACAGCTAGGCTGGACGATTCTAGAGTCTTGTAATCTGGTTACTTTTAGGTTGTTGCTAGGCTTTACAACTAGGTTATGCTAGGTAGCTTCCATGGTTATATGGTTATAAAGTTTAATGTTTATAACCATCTATGGTTACAATTTCTTCTTGTAACCATCTATAGTTACAAGAATTAAAAAGAGTGACGCGGACACAGTGTCGTTTTTTTTTTTGCACTATAAAAGTGAACATGACTTGCCAGCTTTCCCAAGCAAACGCTCTTTCAAGATTAAAAATTGTTTACTAATGGGAGCTCTTTCAAATATTTAGCCATCTAAGTGGTCGTCGTATCCTTTCGAGCGTTATTCTTTCCGTTTAGATATCTGTTTACTACAAAACGCTTCGGCAGAACCACCACGCTCTTTCTGTGCGTCCCTGTGCGTGCCACGGAAGAACTCGCGTCTGTGCAGAACGAGAAGTAGCACAAACAAAGCCCCAATCGACCTCGCGCGCTAGATCACCATCGATCTGTGCAGTGTAGTAAACACAGTCATGTGATTGCTAAGGACCCCCGCGTTGTTTGCCGCTGCTCCTTGGGGACCACGCGTTTAGCTGGACTGTAATTATTGATGCTCGACAAACAATGACGAGCAAATACGGCGACGCGCTCAGCCCGAATGGTGTGTATGAACGAGCACGCGTACATCTTTGAGCGGCAACGACGCTTGTCACACGCCGAATGGCGTGCTGCCCGTCACTCTAAGTGTATGTATAGTCACGGCATCGGCAGTGTACGAATTGTGGGGCAACACCCGCCGCGAAATCCGTCAACGCCCTCGAATGGAGGAGGCAAGCGTGGTGCTGTTGTTGTCGCCCAGACGACGCACGCCCGCTACCACCCAGCCGACAAACATGTACGTGTACATTGGCGGCCGTTTCCAGAGTTCTGGTGGACGACGCCTCCGATGGTCGGGCTTTCCTGCGGCGTCGAGGCGCACGCCATCAGTTCACCTGGGCGCACGCTACACAGGGTAGACAGCACACGACGACCCCCCCCCCCCCCCTCAGACGCGAGGACAAAGGGAAAAGTATATGATTTACTCACAATGATGAAACCTGTCGTTGTCGCAGTTTTTTTTTTTAACTCTGTAAAGGTCGTGTCGTTGACGAGATCCCGCTGCATTCAGGCTCATATAAAGTCCCCTGTGTAGGTGAGGCTTCTCCGTGAGGAGCGAGAAACTCGCCTTCGGAAGGAGAAGTAGCAGCGACTGGTGGCCGAGAGGTACATGTGGGGAGGGGGGTGTAGGAGTGCGTCGCGAGGCGTTGCATATTGAACACGCCTATAGACTATGATAGATGTCGTCTACCGATTTGTCATGTTCGAGTGAAGCTAGGCTAACTGAAAGTGCCGCTTGGTCAAACACGTGGAAACGAATTTACCTTGACCTCTCTCTTTATGTTAGCTTTCTTTTTTTTTTCTTTTTGACACGAAAACTCCAGTGGCATGCATATTAGTAGCATGGTTCGTGTGTTGTCCTCTCCCCGCGGTACAGTTTTTAGGTCACTTTAGGCCTCTCAACAACGGCAGGCCACACAGTCATTGAAGTTTGAAATTCAAGTTGATGTTTACTATAGCCTTATGAAAGTACAAGGGACATGGTTCATAAGTATTACAGAGGTTCCGAAGTAAACACTGCTAGGGGGACCTCCTAGCAAAATTGTATTAATTGAATACAGGGAAGGCAAATAGTGAGCCAAAGAAAAGCATGTAGGAAACAAGAAATTGAAAATCAAATAAAATAAAGAAACTGAAAACATAATCTGAAAGCATGGAACATAACAGTAGTACACAAAGCAAAACAATGATACCTAGTAAAACAAATTGACGTGAATATCAAATAGACAAGGCATAGAACCATCCGCGCAGCACAAAAGAAAAACAAATGCGATTGCTGTAAAATTGACCAAGAGAAATGAAATTGAAAAAAAAAACAAATGAATTAAGAAAACGGGAAAGATCGTACCATGTAGTGGTAAAGATGTTGAAATAAATGTTTCTTTATTTGATATTTAAACTATGTAATATTGTGGCAGCTTTTGATGAACATAGATAGTGAATTCCAAAGGTAAACACCAAAAAAAGCGCTGTTTGTCATAGTTTGAGTAAACCACCGGCCAGAATAAGCTGTGTTGTAAGGAGAATCTAGTCAAATTGGCATTTATTGGGTAACAGGAATGATTCGTTAAACCCCAGCTGTTTTATATATTTTTCTTTATGATCATACCAAGATATACTAGGCTGTTTTCAAGCCTTACCTAATGCTCGATGTGTCGGGTAATGACACCCATAATTACACCGACCACATATCCGTGCAGATAATGCGTACAGCCACAGAAGCTGCACTGTGCGAGGTATGAATATACAAACCATGTTCACGTCGAGAAACTCCTGCTTACCGTTAGAGGCTTGACGGGTTGGTGCTCACAGATTCATTTCCGTAACAAAACGAATATTAGCGATGTTGATGACATATTTGACTCTAATAACCACACCATGAACAGTAAAATTCACTGCCAACTACTGTCACCTATCTAAGTAAAGGGCCCTGTCATCGCGGTGACATTGATTTGGACGTGTGCACGAGCCCCAGGGGTCTTCGTGTAGGTGCAGCTATAGAAAACGGTTATCGCTATGTCGAATTCAGCTGTTAGCATAAACTAAAACAAATAAATAAACAAATAATAAATAAATAAATAAATAAATAAATAAATAAATAAATAAATAAATAAATAAATAAATAAATAAATAAATAAATAGCGTTTCAGTGTTCAAAGAAGTACCGTCGTGTAACTTCGACACAGATAAAATAAGAGCTTAAGCACCTTAGAGCCGTAAAAACTAACATTTCGTATCAAAGGTCAGACACGTTTGTCACCTCAGACGGCCGTGATCATTCAAAATCCCAGTTCCGTTAGGGCCGCTTGCTTGTGTTCACATCCATATGCAAAAAGTAAAATTGGTTCCTTACGATAAGTAGTTTGTGATCAGGTGCTGGGTATATAGTACAAAACTGAAACAACCGCTCTTCGTTTCTGAATTTCGAGTACTTAAACAAGTATGACCTTTTCATTTTCTTATTGTTATTTTAAACTTGGGAACCTCTCAGGCGTTCTACAGAGCGTTATAGAACTCGATGTTTTTATACTTATTGTTTTTTTTTTTTCATTTAAGACACCCACAGCGTTCACTTGCGTTCTACCCTTGTGGATTGTACGTGAATAAACATGCAAAAAAAAAGCTCCAACTAACATTTTTTTAACTGCTTATACGGAACATTGGTCCTTGACGAGTGAACAGAAATGGCCTTCATCCTGAACCGGCACGCGCTCTCAAAAGCACGCACGCTATGTGTATGGTGTGGTCCGCAATAACCCTCTGGGTAGAGAGAACGAGTACAGAAAGAAATAGGAAGAAAGAAAGAGAGAGAGAAATTCTCAGCGAAACAAAATTTTTGACGTGGCGGTACTCGAGCCCACGCAACTATGACCCGAAGGCCAGCATCGTGACCACTCGGCCCATCCAGGCATGCTATAGCAGAGCATTGCGTATGTCCTTGTTTAGTTTAGTGTACCGAGAGGTTGGGAAAAGAAATGAGGGTGAGGGTGACAAGAATAAATAGAGAAAGGCAGAAGGAGAGGAAGGAAATGAAAATGAAAGAAAGGAAGAGAAACAGATGAATAGAAAAAAATAAACACTGAGGAAAAATAAAAACAGAAGAACAAACAGAGAGAAGACAAAAAACGAAAGAGGAATGTAAAAAGAAATGGATAAGACTACTCATCTCCGCACTGGCTTCTGGCTTGTCACCGCTAGTGTGAAGCTGCCTTCATTTTCTTTTTTTTTTTTTATCGCAGCATTCGGCAGCCACGAACTCGCTACACAACTTTGTTGAATGCTCCTGCGAGAGCCCATTCAGCCGAATGGGAGAAGATGAAAACGTGTTTCTGTCCATTTGTTTTGCACAAAAGCACGTTTCGCGTTCAAAAAAGAAATCGCACACGTCACTCTTGACAAAAACAACGCATCATGCGCAGCAGCACGGTTAGCGATAATAGAAAATTATCTCGCGTGCACGTACACGCCATGTTGTCGAACAAGGAGCTGAAGCGTTCCCTCGTCTATATACATGGTCGGACATGTAAAACAGGACGTGCCGAGCGAAATTAAAGAGAAACTGGGGCGGAGGAGGGGGGTGTAAAGAAAGGGAAAAAATAGAAAGTATGTAAGACAGATTGGTATACAGCGAAGGAAACTAAACGTGGGACGGATGAAAGAGCAACATGGGAAACGCAATATTCGAGAATAGCGGCGCGCTGGGTTATGGAAAGCCGCGCGGTGAATTGCAAGAAGGGGGTACGACGGGGAGAAAAGAAAGATATAACTTGAGAAAATGATGACGAAGGAAGAGGCACGGAAGAGGCGTGGGGGCCTCTGCGAGCAGAACGTCTCTGACAGGCGCTCCGGTGAGTAAGAAAACAAGCGGTCATGTACGTGCGTGTGTCACGGTGTGGGGGGGAGGGGGAGATTGCATAGTAGAGCGGTCGCGAAGTGCACGCATATTGCAATAGCGATGTAGAGAAGCGCCTGATCCGCTCGCGCGCAAAGCTTGTGCGATTCTCTGTGGGGGCCGCCTGCACGCGGTGCCCAGGTCGATAACTGTCACGAGAAAGCCGGGTTCTTTCGGCTGCTGCCGCTGATGAAGGCGACCGAGGCGGGTGTCGTGGTGACAGCGCCCCCCTGCCCCCCCCCCCCCTCTGCGCACCTATAAAAGAGGCCGACTGGCTACGCCGAAACCAAGTTTTGTTTAGCAAGGTGAAAGGAGCAGCCGGGAAGGCTAGGAAAAGCGCCGAGAGAGGAGGCGGCCAGTGCGAAATCAATTATCGCCCGGCTAGCTTCGTGAAAATCAATTATCGACGCGTCAAGCAGTTCAGAGGAGGAAAAGAGAGACGCCGTGCGAAAAGCGATGACGAAGAGAGAGAGAGGGAGGATAGCTTCCAACGGGGCTCGCAAGCCTGTCGTAATTAGAAGAAATCGACGGAGCCCCGAGTACAGAAGCCCATGAAGGTGTTTGCCTAGAAGCGGCACCCGAACGGCACCCGCTTGCCTTATATAGCCATGGCAGAACCGAGCACACGCCACAGTCACGCAGTATAGGTGCTGCTGTTGTACCCGATACTGAAAAAAAAACAAAATGATAGCAATTTTCTTTTCCTGGCCGCAAATTGATACTTTTTCTTCTGCCTTTAATTTTATTTTCTTTCTAGACACACTGTGACGCTGTGGACTGCTAAATATAAAAGCGAGACATTTTCCAACCAGTCGGCAGTTTTTTTTAATCCTTCCCATTCCACGGTCAGTGTTTTTCTCACTTATTTTGTGACGTCTTATTTCTACTTTTTTTTTCTTTCGGGAGCCGCCACACGTGACGTTAGCCGCACGTTGTTAATTTATTGAACAACCGTACACTGACGAAGCGATTCGGAATGCCAATTCGCGCTATCCTTAAAAAGAATGCGCTGTTATTGGCGTCATTCTGTCACTTTATTTGTTTTGTTTATTCGTAATGGTAACCACCCCATAACAGTCTACTAGTGAGATCGATAATTCGCAAGGGGCACTCCAAGCATAATTCGCAATGGGCACGCCAAGCAACCTCACATCGTGAAGCGAACTCAATGCTAGTGGTCTTTACATCAAAGCAACAAGTTTTTCAACCGTTTATAAGCCGCTTAAATACATCTCATACTCAGTCGCTTCCTGTAATGACTGTCAGCCGAAAAGGTGACCACGTGCTTTGCGGTGAAGTGGCAACAAATGAACGCAAGGGGCGTTTTGAAGGCCAAATGTAAAAAAATATTTTCTTTCTTAAAACAAGAAGATCATTTGAGTAGACATTTTTATTACTTGACCATCCGGTGTTATATCAAAACCCACATCGTGAGAATTTTTTCTTGGAGATCATCAGTACAAAAACCACAACCAAATATGTGACAAATCGCATCTGTCTCTTTAAAATTTTTTGCTGGAAATATTGAAAGTTTATTTCACCCCCAAACAATTTTGTACAATAGCAAACTTTCCTGAAATCCACAATGTTATTAGGATTGCTTCGAGAGAGCTCCAGTTAACATAGGAAAAAATGGCAAAGTTTGAAGGTTTTTGTGGTTTCTGAAAAGGCCTAACTGCTAGGTAAACGCTGCAATTTCTCAATGTTTTATTAGCACAATTAAAAAAAACTTTCCCTAGTAGTTCAATCGCTGTTTCAAAATTACGCAAACAAATATCAATTTTATATACATGTTTCTAATGTGCGCACTTCGGCAAAAGCAAGCAAACTTTGAGGGGGCGCGCCATGAACTTGAAAAAAATTTTTTTTCGAGCGGAAATGTTCGGCCACAATACTCCATGGGGTATACAGAAAGGGTGAAAATTTTATATATATATATATATATATATATATATATATATATATATATATATATATATATATATATATGTGTATATATATATATATATATATATATATATATATATATATATATATATATATATATATATATATATATATATATATATATATATATATATATATATATATGAGATCTAACAGACAGTAATGCCAAGGAATGTACAGGGGAAGTTATTAGAACCAATGGAATGTAAATAAGAAGAAAGAAAAGTGGATGAAAAATTAACCAACCGTGGGCAGGAATTGAACCTACGATTCCTGCCCACGGTTGGTGATTTTTTCATGCACTTTTCTTTCTTCTTATTTACATTCCATTGGTTCTAATAACTTCCCCTGTACATTCCTTGGCATTACTGTCTGTTAGATCTCATTATTATTGTGTTAAAAACACGGAAAAATGAGCCCTTAGGTATACACTTCCTTCCCTTATATATATATATATATATATATATATATATATATATATATATATATATATATATATATATATATATATATATATATATATATATATATATATATATATTCACTGCGGAGCATATGTGGTTATTGTCCTTGAGGACTGTTGCAATCGAAAGTTGCGAGATAGAAGGCTACTGACACTGAAGGCTTCACAGCGGGCTCTACCAGTATTTATAGAAGTATAAGAGTAGCCTTCATAGCAAACCAGGTACAAAGTCTACCACCTATTCTGCGACATCTACTTCATTGTGGAGTCGATGAAAAAGACGAGTGGCAAGGGAAAAAATGGTTCACTTGATGAGGCCTGCACTGCGTGGGATCGCGTTTCAATATTTCCCTCGTTCTATAGAAAAAAGAAATTGCTAGAAATCAGGATGATAAGTGCCGCTGTAGGGGCCACAACCGTTTACCTTGTTTACTTCTACCGTACTTCTACCAGCTGTAATACAAGTGTGTAGTAAATGATTAGACGGACACTAACGCATTAGTGCAGAATTAAAGCGCGCCAATATAGTTACGAGGAAACACGTTGCCAGAATAATTAATGAGAGCTTTTTGAACGCATCAAATGGCAAGGTCATAATTCTTGTGCCACGTTATGGCACATACACCACTAGTACTGGAATAAATATAAAAGTGCGCTTAACATATGTGCCGAATGAATTGGGCACATGCACGGCCCTGAAGTTGCCACTGGGTTTTATTGAAAAATAACATGTTCCTTTTTTTTCAGCGTGTGTTAAGCGCTGTTTTAAATGTGCGTGGGTTTGTGAGTCGTGACGTTGCAAGCAGAGCTTAGGGAGGTGAAGCAGACTTGGTACGCTGGAAGTTTGGCTAGTACGAGAACACGACGACGAAGACCGTATATAGGCTTCTGCCGCCTTGAAGAGATTGTATAATCAAGGATATGTCGGTATACATTCAATGCCGGACTCGTGGCATGTATAGGACGTGTAGCATGTATCAACGCGACCACATCTCGATTGAATTTCGGACGGTTGTCGTTTTAAGTAAGGATCACGCTGTTCAGCCTGCCCTGATAGCGCGCCATTTGCCCCCCATGCATTGAACTTGTAATTATAATTGTTCGGGTTTAACGCCCCAAAACCAACGTATGATTGAACTGAACTTGAGCCAAGGATCTTGATACCATAACAGTGTCATAAACAGCTGCTGATGTGATTTCGGCTGGCTGCCAAACTTCAGGTTCTGTCTTGCTCGAATATCTGTCCCTGACATCTGTCGCGTATTCGTAAAACACTGTGTTTCAGATAGGCATGTAACCGTGAAGGCCTGCTGATATCGCGCCAAGAGAAAAACAAAACACTGAAAGGTTCGTTTAGAGTACTGCTTCATCGTGGTACTCCTATCACTGCAGGAATGATATCGTCGTTTTTTCGAAGTAATGTGACCTATGAACTTCATCGTTCTGAGCAGCCTGGTTTTAAGATGAGGATGTAGCATCATCACAATCGCCAGTCATCATGACCATCATTATTTTCCTAGCCACCACCCAGCGCCTGTCGCGCAACCCATGCTCCCCCTTCGCGCCATCTCACTAGTGATAACAAGAACACGCTGAAGCCACTGAGTTCCGAGTACCGTCAGCGGTAACTGGTATATTTGAAGCTCGCCGCTAGTAAGATGAAGAATGTACGCTGTGTGCCGGTTTATTTCACTTCACGTGCTGCGAAGCGAAGGTTGTGTTGTAGGTACGACTTCAGGCGATGGAACTTTTTCTTCTATGTTTTTTTTTGCCGTCTGTTAATTTCTATTTTACAACGTCATGTACGTGACGAAAATACGTAATTGGAGCCAGTATAAATCACTTTCGTGACGAAAAATTGTGGCAAATCCGTATACATGGAAGGGTGTTTCAGCTCCATTTACGTGAAACCTGGAGGAGGGGGGTCAAGCATGCAGTCTTCAGAAGTCTAATCAAGTTCACTCCGAAAAATGGGGGCTCCGCTTAGACACAGAGACCCTGAGTCCGCTTTTAGTGAACACGCACACTGTGAATTTTCATTGTTAAACTACGCACAAGATAAATCTTCCCCCGGCGCTACATTGCAGGTGAAGATCCAGTGCCTATATATGTATACGAGGTGGCCAGAGGACCAGCGCGAGCAGTCAGTTTTTTCAATCAAGAAACTCGCCAGCAGACGCTACCTGCGTCGACGTTGTCCCTCGTGCGCAAGTGCTTGTTCTAGTTCATCGCAGAGCTGGTAGTTCAGCATTCATCGCAGAAAAAGCCTGTTCATTGTCAATGCACCCCGTTTGCGCTCTCGCCACAAGGTGAGCACTGAGTTGGTGGCGCCCTCTTTTGCGCGCAGGTAAATAGACCGTCACGACAGCTGAAAAGGACGATGCACGCCGACACACCAAGACTCTGAGGTGCTTCACCCTTAAAATTATTCAGCGCTCCACTGAATGCGTGTACGTTTCCTCGCCTGCCATGATGTAGACAAAACAATTACAACAATCACATTATAAGGCCTCGCTGAATTGAAAGCGAATGTCGCTTTAATACTAATAGATATACTGGGTTTATTAAACGTGACAACGCAGCAAAGCAATGTTGCTAAAATCTTCTTCAACAAATAAATTAGAGCCGGCTGAGCCGTATAAACTATTTCGTTACATACATCGTACTAAGTATGCCTTGTAACATTCCTAATGATGTTCTGCGAGGAGGACGCAGCGGATCGAAATTGGGGGTGAGCTGAGACAGGAAACTAGCGGGTCCCTGTGGTACACCACCTCTCTGATGGCACAGCTGAGTGAAGGAAAACACCTGCCGAAAGCGAAGAGGCCGACGGCGTGGGTCTTAACAAAGTTCTGTCACACTGCACATAAGGGCTGACAGCAGCGCCAATCCGACAGGTGAAAGACACGTACGTATACAGAGATTGCAGGGATTCCGAACCTGCGCTCGTTAACGGAGGACGCCGTCCCGACATGCAGGCCTTTCTTTTCGCTGTCGCTTAGTGCAACGCTCTCCTTTTACGTTTGTTATTCTCTCTTTTCGTACATTACTTCCTAGTTCTTTGACCTCCGATCAACAACGCACCGTTCAGCCAAACAAGTTGGTGGTACAGGACTGGCTGGGTTTCTATCTCAACTTCACTGATCGCATGAAAAAAGAAAAAAATTGTTGATGTAAGACAGGGTAGTATTTCCCTTGTTTTACAGCTGAATTGTAATATTTTCAATATTTGTTTTCAAGTGAACAATAAATTAGGCTAGTTGGCGGCCTCATGGTTACTTATTGCGCTGACTAATACAAAACGAGCACAAAAAACAGGACAGCGTTGACAAGAGATGTTGCGCAAATCTATTTTTTTAAACATGTCTCTGTTTTTTTTTTTGTCCCATTTTCGGGGTAACCTTCCCAAGAAGTATTTTTTACTGCGCTGTCATGTGCATATTATTGTGTACACGGTGAAGGTTGCGTAATCCATCCGAACAACAACAAAGAATCAAAGTTGCCGCTTAGAAAATGTGCTCGTAACTACATGACAAACTAGACTCTTGGACTCCACTCAGAACATGCTTAAGTTCTAGATCAGCAATAGTAAACATAGCCCTGCACTGGAGCAACATTTTACTCACTCCCTCTACAACGTATGAGGTAGGATAACCCTGAGAAAGTTAGATGAGGACAGTTTTCTATGCAACTAGGAGTGTCTTTGTAACGGATCGTTCATACGAAACTTTGCATTGCACTGAAGAAGAACACGCCGAGAAGGCTGTCAAAGTCTGCGTTAAGTCAGTGTCAACGAAAGCTTTGCCACGCATGAAGTTTATATTACACCTTTCAAATAACCAATGCCTACTCGTCCATTACAGTTAGCATCTCGTATACACTCAGCTAGAAGAAAGGCCAACCAATGTCATGTATATAAAAAAACACCATTATTTCACGGTCCAACGTCACATCACACCCCAGCTGCTCAAGTTTACTTTAAAAATTGAGCCCTATCAAGCTTCAGAACACCCACGTGGAATTTTTTTATGAATTCAGCTTAATACGTATAGTATACAACTGGCTGAGCAAGCGTACACGTGCCGTTTTCTTTGTGGCGTTTCATTGGAGCCCCACTTGGCGGAATGTTCCTACAGTGACGTACGTGTGGAGATTCCAGGTTTGCCTGCTCTGACAAACGATAACAATCGAATGTAGGGCTTCACTTTGTGCGTCGTGTAACTGGCCCAACTCTGGTTTCATATTACATTTGAAACAGCCTCTTGGGAGCCTATTTAATGAATTACAGTGGGTAAATTACTCACACACATCAAAATGCTCTGTGCCTGACCTCTTGTGATGGTAATACGAGTGCGTCTTTTGTGCCGTCAGGACGACTACTATAAACTTCAGTCGTTGAAATATAACCTCCCATGTATTCTTAAGAAGCGTAAACATTTACATGAACCGGCGCTAAAGACATTACGTGAATTTTGAATTGCTAATGTATTCATACATTTCAATCATTTATTTATGTTGTACTACGTTTCACTGTATACATTTATGTAAGGTTAGCTACCATGCTTTTTTTCTTATATTGTGTGAATATTATTGTTTCGTATAGCTTACAGCCAAGCTACAAGTGTACTATTGCTGTATTTTTTCTTGTACTTTCAGTATTACAATTTTTTCTGTAAATAATCTTGACTTTTCTGCTATTGTTTGTTTGTTATTAAAATGTGTTCATTCAAAATAATTCCCTGTTACGTTTGTATACAGGTATTGTTATATGCTTTGTTTTTGTAGATATTTTTTCTACCATGTGTGATCATGACTTGTACATTTTTGGTGCAAAAAGTTTTAGCTGTCACTTGTTGCCATGTATCTTCTGGGCCTTAGTCAAGCTGTTTAATTACAGCTTTTGGCCCAGGAGGCCATCCGGAATGTAATGTTTTTATTTTCTTCTAGTAAATAAAAAACAGACAGAAGGAAAGAAAGAAATACATGGCGTATCTACATTCGGGTACGTGAGTGGAATTCGCTAACCTGGAACGCCTTGTTTGCCGTCGTTTACAAGCCTCTATGGCGGCGGGCACTTACCACTTCTGACAAAAAGAAAAAAAATGTTTGGGCAATCGCTAACGCCTGACGCACAGTATGGGCACTGGAACGTAACCAGTGTAACTCTCAACGGACGTAAATATTCTTCTTTGCAAGAACAAATATCGGCGTGACGCATAACCATCACTAACGCAACCAGGTCAAATTTGCATAAACGTTCCGTCCCATCAAACCTGCTCATCGCTGTCACGTCGAGCCCTTTACGAGTGTTTGAGGTAGTTTGTGTTCCCATGCCGCTGCATATTCAGCTCACTAGTTTCAAATAAGAAATTTCAACGTGCTGAAATACATAATTGTGGAATCATTGTTTAGTCAGAGACATCGTTTTAGTTAGGCACCACGAGAAGTCGTATTTGGATGTACGCATTGTTTACATATCGCAGAAAATGTGCTTACGGTTCGAAAAAAAAAACAAGTTCCACGACTATGAAATATGGATGATTGAAGAGCGCGTGGTGGCTTGAGGACGCAGATGGCAACTTATTCCTCTGTAGCAACAGACTACATTTATATATTCATTACATCTCTTTACTGACCAACTACTGCAAATCGATGGATTACACGTAAACTGTTGAAGAGGTAGCTTCGGACAATTCAGAACGTGCATAACCACATTGAGTAATTATGGCGCTGGGACCCTGCAGATGGAGAAAACAGGCGTTCGTGAATTTTTAGGAACGGCTAATTGAATTGTGATCCAGGTTTTTAAACACGTCGAGTGTAATTGTACCAACAGTGAGGATGTCAACAATGGTTATACGTTATTTGACTGTAATTGTACTCGTTCGCATTCGTTGCAAATGTGTTCAAAATTTTATTTCACTCGATAGTGTTCGAATCGACTTTGGCAGATGAAGAGCCAAGCACTGCAATGGCTATTATGCAGTATACACTTTTTTTAGATGAGTCGTATGCTCACATGACTTTTTTTTTTCATTTTTCAGCTGAGAATTTTCAGGTCGTTTTCACGGCATCTCGTGTTAGTGGAGTGCAGACGTGCACGCGAGAAAGATAGTCGAGGAGGGGGTGCCCGTTTTCTACCTGAAAGGGGAGGGAAGGGGTTCGGACATGTCTTTTATTGCTTAAAGTGCAAGCTTGTGGTCAAGCAGGTTGATGTCGTGCACGGCAGCCGAGGACCATGAATTCCGCGCTCGAAGAGCTGTTTACTTCACATTTTCACTCTTGGAATGCAGGGAGCAATGGCAGACCGTTGTGAGAACCACGTCACCGCTCCATTTTCATTTTTGCATCCTCTGTGAAGCTAATTTAATTACAGTGAGATCCTCCCCCCTTTTCCCTACTATGACCGAGAGCATCTATTCGAAATAAATTTCTTCCCTCCTATGTGAATTTCCGCGTAGTGCTATCTCCGTCGCGTTATTATTCTCTTGGTACCTATTTCGCTATATCTCCACGTACGACCCCCGGCTATTAGTTATAAGAATTGCGTGGCACGCCTTGCTCCCAACATGGACATACATATCGTGCATGGCTGGATTGTAGTTACACAGAAATTTCTCAAAAGAGTCATCCGCCACGGTGGTACAGTGGTTACGGTGGTCGGCTGCCGACTCTAAAGTCGCATGGATGCAGGCTACATGGTAGAGGCCCGTATATTTTGAGATGTCAGCGCACGTTACAGAACACCAGGTGGTCTAAATTCCCGAAACCCTCCACTACGGCACGTCTCATATTCGTATCCCGGTTGTGGCTCACTACATCCCCATATATTATGACTATTAATATTGCCTAAACATTCAGTCGTCATTCCCTAACGATAAGCCGGTAACTCTTTAGGAGCGAAACTGTTCCGGCTCGGCATAAGATGTCCGTCATGACCCGCAACTATCGTCATCATGAACCAGCACGCGTTCTCTTCGTCCTCCTCTTCTTCATCTTCGCAGAAAACGTGCCCCGATTTTATCCGCCGTATTGGGCGCGGGGCCCACCACTGGAGGCACGAGCGCTGCAATCGCTGTGACGTCCGTGGTTGGATCACGTGATCTCGCCTCGCTCTGGCGAAGGAAAGCTGGCGGTTGAATGCGTTTTTTTTAACGGCGATTTCGCGGTGTTTTCACATTTGAACTGCGTTGTATTGCTCTGACATCATCTGTGCGGACTTCTGCAGACTGCACATTGCGGAAAGTTGCCGTGAACGTTTCCGGCGGCGTGCCACAGCGCGCTACGTACGCGATGGCACTGTCCCGGCCGCTAGCAGCGCCACTGTCACCTCTCTCTTTCTTTGTTGTAGTCGTCATTTCGAACCAATGGGGTTAAAATGAGTACCGGCCATGAATGTTCACATAAAAGCAGAACGTTTTAGTTTTCGCACGGGGACCTCGTTCAGAATGAAAAATGAATGTGCAGACAGTTCGGTTATGTACAAATATAAAATCAGACTCTGAATTGTCAGAGGGTTCAGATGTAGCCCAGAAGTCCAGTTCCTTTCTCTTGTTTTGTTTTCGTTATTTTTACCCTATTCCGGTCTATTTCGTGGTCACTTGCTTCTCGCATGTTTGGCCAGCGCGTTTGACAAAACCTTTCTTGCACCATACATATGCCGCTGTAACCTTCGCGAAAGCTTATTTTTCTCGCCAGGGTAACTTTTACCGTAGTCTGCGCCACCACCATTCTCCTACCCAGGTGTCTGTCCCCGTGTTTGTACCCGTCCACGCGGGTTTCCATCCGCCAGTGGCGTAGCCAAGGGGTGGCACACCAAGCCCTTGCCCCCCTTCCAAATTTTCTCATGGTATATAACGCACAAAATAACGGTCCCCCACACCTGTTTACCCGGCCTCCAGTTCTAATAAGGTAGTTCCCCCTCCGAAAAAAATAATTCCGCCAACGCGCTTGCCATCCGCGACTTCAGCTTACAGGGTTCTTCGTTTATAGATTACGTCTGTATACAGAATAGGCCCATAGCCACTGTCACTTTCTCCTAATGTTGTTTTGATCTGCAGGCGAAAACGTGATCAGCTTCGAAGACTGATTCGTCTTCGAAGAGCTGCCGTGAAATATTAAAGAGCTTATGAATGAAGAAAAAAAAACCCTGGACACAGGTAATTTTACTGAAACACGAAATTGCCGTTCATATCACGGTACGCAAGACCTCCCAGCATGCTCAAGGGCGTAAAACGATACGGCCGGATGATCGCATTTTTAAATCATGATTTATACCTTTGTAGAAGCTCTCGAACTGAACCAATCATTCGTAATTTTCACCCGTGCGTAAATAGATGGTGGTCGAATGTGCAAGGTGTGACAACCGTAGAAATTTTGCGCAACAGATATTAGGTGCGTGCCACAGAGAAGAGTTACAACTCTGAATGAGGCACGCCCGTGCGTGATTCTCAGCTTTACCCGCAATCATAACAGTAAGGTTGCGGCTGCATGTGGCTGTAAGAATGTTGTGTTGCTTCCCACAAATCGGGGAATCAGCTTGCGCTGCGGTTCGTAGTGTTATGTGTGCTAAACATAAATGCAATTTGCGCATGCTTTGCATGTCAACCACGGCTGTCTTTAGATGCGAATCTACAATGAATGAAGTAGCGTGGTTGCGTGCACTTCTCGCAGCAATGATAAGTTTCTTTGCGTTAATACCTATTTGATGCTGCACTTCAACGCGGATTGAGTCGTCATCTTTTACAGAGGTGGCGCGCTCGGCCACCGTGTTTTTTTTATTTATTTAGGTGTTCATAGCAGACGACGCCGGCAGCATGGCGTTGTGAAGAGCGTAACACTTTTCAGGGGCAGTTATTTATCACTTCGTCAGGTCAGGGAAGAAGCCACAGCAGTGCTTTACTGATTCCGTTCAGTGAAGTACAAGAATGACAATTAAAAAATTAGGAGACGCGACATAGCAGCGAGGCAATCCAACCACGTACGTCACAGGAGTGCCTCCGTATGGCGGCGCAACGGTATGTCCTCGCGCTCATATAGAGGGCCGGAGGGAGGGAGAGACAGAAGAGATGGCGAGAATGAGAAAGACAATATCTTTGCGGGAAAAAAAATTGGCCCCGTATTTGCATGTTGTCACCGAAAGACATTTGATAGTCTTGCGTCTGGAGAGAGTGAACAAAACGTTTATTTGATGTTCTGCGCAAGAAAATTGGTTAATGGTATTCTGGAGGCGCTGCGTTAGAGTGCCTCGAGCATGCAGCGGAGGCGAACGAGCGCATCAAGTCACGCCACACGTGAGACATAAGCGCTATCTGGCAGTTATCTTGGAAAACGAAGCGCGCGCGCCCTGTGCGCCAATCTCTAAAGTGATAAGCTGTAGAACAAAAGGCGAAGGCTGGGTGCCACCACCATGTCATCTCGGCAAAGTGTTGAAAACACTTGCCTTTTCGTGCAAGCGTTGCATGGTCAGCGCAGCGTGATAAACGCTACGGTTATTAGAATTACTTATGAAGCCGTTTATAGTAAAAGGCACACATACAGAATATTGACGTGTTTTTATGGTGCCTCAGATATGCGCAATCATTGCTTTTCAATTGACAATCACACACGTATGAGCGCTGAATCTTGAGCAATATTGGTGGGTGCTGTGGATGGGGTCGGCCGTTTAGGGTACCGTCTGGTGTCTTTTAGGGTACCTTTAAGGGCGGACAAACAGACAAGTGTACAAACAGACAAGTGTACAGACAGACATACAGACACACAGACAGATCAAAATTTTTGTGCCGAAGGTCCCCAAGAAAGACTATCGTTTTTTGAAAAAAAAAAGAGCCTCACGAGTCCGAGGGATTTAAATCCGCTATGCGCGATTCAAAGGTGGGCGTCGTAACCACTCGGCTATACCGGCACGGTGGGCAAACAAAGCATAGTATAGTATCGCACTGTATTGTATAGCAAGGGGGAGGGCGGGAAAGGGAAGTCAGGATCAAGAAGAGAGATGCGAGGCATACGAGGAGTTAAAGGAGTATTGTAGATAATGAGGCACTCTATAAATAATGACAAAGAGGGAAACAGAGAGAAAGAAACGCAAAAACAAGAGAAAAGATAGTGACTTGAAGAAAGAAAGAGGAAGAAATGGAGAGCGAAGGAGGGAGTGAGAGAAAAGAAGAAAAACAGAAGAAATAAAGATAGATATACGAGGAAATAAAAAGAGAGAAATATAGATAGAAAGAATTAGAAGTGAGCAGACACAAAGCGGACGAAAACAAACCAATGAAAAGAGGGAAACGAAAAGAGAGGGAAAAAGCAAGAGAAAACTAAAACAAAACAAACAAGACCGCCCGGCTGCGCACCTTCTTTAAGTCTGGCTCGACTAGTACGAAGCTGCCCATCAGCTCCGTTTTCTCTGTATCCTCATGGCAGGAGTGCGAGATGTATACGCTTACTTTTTTAGGGACGAAACTCCTTACGCTGTGGGCTGTGTGTCCGGTGTTTGTAGTATGTAGCCACCTATCGTTTAGTCCTTAGAATGTCCGCTGGATGGTGGTACTTGGATATGATGAATATACGATGGAAAGATGCGAGATGGCGGTACTTGGAGTGTTCACCAGACGGACGGACGAATGGACAGACAGACAGACGGACGGATGGATGGACGCATGGACGGACGCATGGACTGACGGAAGCAAGAACGAATGGACGACTGGAAGCACGGGCGAACTGATGGACGCTTCGCCCCATTCATCATTATTCACTCCATGAAAATGCTGTGACTTTTTTTTTTCATACTATTTCTCGTAGTGAATTTCTACCAACCTACCAAGTTACATGCACCGGTGTAGGGTCGATTTGCAAGCGGAAATCCTGGTTCATATTGTTCGACGTTCATCCGGACATCTATACTCCTTGAATGACTATTGGTCTTGCGGACATATTCTAGAACGAAATAGATGCAACAAAATAGCGTGAGGGTTGACATATGAAGGCATAATTTGTACGCCTTCAGGAGCTGAACATCGCTAATGTTTAAGTAATTAAATAAAGAAAAACAGACAGGTGGTTTTTTGTTTCCTTCACTTTTTCAGTCATATACATTGAACGCCGGCTGGTGCCAGGACGTACTTGTGATGTTTAAACGACAAAACCAATCGCGAAACGTTTGCCGGTGTCCTCGAACAGGTGAAATGCTTGAAGGGCATAACTGAATTACCAGAATTAAAACTAGCCACTCTTGAGGACCAACGTTCACTTACTAGAAGTGGCAAAAAAAAGCTATTGGACAAATTCATGGACGAGGAGGTATATTTGTCACCCAAGTATGCAGGACAAAATGCCGTTCTCGTCACCTTTTGAGGCGGAGAGATAACCACCGGTATAATTTCGTATTTGCTTTGCTCTGAGGGTACACGTGTTAGCTTGTTTCCTTTGACTGAATTTTTTATTGTAGTTTACACTGTACGTGTTTTGCAGAAAATGTATTGCTTCATTGTTTCTTGCGGCCTCACAGCTGCGTTGTCTATTATAATCATATGCCTCGCGCCCATATTACGAACACTTCGCTAGCTTTCGGGCTGCTTATGCTTTTATTCATTTGAGTGTTTTTATTTCATTTGTTCGGGGAGAGATTCCTCTTGTATTACACGTTCAGCTGAGAGGCACTGCAGCGGGCTCATAGCTTCAGGCACAAAGAACCAGCAGCAGCCTAACAACCAAGAGTGCCAACTCTCAAACTTCCCGAGAGCCTCTTGCGTCAGGGTAACATGCCGCTTGCCGTTGTGGAGCCTCGGGTCGAGTGTCGCCACCCCACCCACCCCCGCGTCTGTCATTTTGTTTACCGTCCACCGCGAAACTGTATAGGCTGTGCTAGAGTGCGCCATTTTAGCCTGCACGGCTGCATTATTCATGCGAAAGAACCTCTGCGGTCGCAGGCTCTCTTGACGCAAGGAGAGCGAGAGCTACGCAGCGAGGCTTCCATCTCGACAGGTCCACGCATGGAGCGCGGTTCTCGACGCCACTCTGTGTGCACGTGGCAGCCGCTTCTCGGCATAGTTGCCGTCTGGGCTCGCCTGTAGGTCAATACAACGTTCATTTTATCGTTTAAGTACTTTAGGAGGACTATGTAAACGTCATATGACTCGCCGGACCAGCGGAAGCAATGGCACGTGCTCCACTTAGACTAGTAAGATGAAGTACCGTGTACTCGTTATACGACTAAGAAATAATAAAGAAACGCTTACTTGAAGGCCGCTCGCTGGGCGGAGTTTGTGTTCAAACAAATGAATGCACTACCTCTCGGCTCGTCGCGCATAATGGTACGCTTTATCTGAATGTAGTCAGTGTGCCACAGTGATGTGGCAAACGTGCACTCCAATTTTGTTTTATAAAAAAATGAATTAATTTTGTTTAAACCCCCCCCCCTCGGTTGCTAAACCATAAGAATTAGTCAAATCTGCTCATGGGTTATACTGGGCAATGTATATTGGCCACTTCTAGCAAACTGTAACCACCAACATTAACGATAAACTGCAAAGGAAACTTTATTTGCAACAGCAAACTAAGAATTGAGGTCTGCGTGGAGTAGTTCATTTTATTTGATTTGATATAGCTGATTGTCCATAACACGCACAACGTATTACGGGCAATCCAGGTGCTAGACATAATAATGCCACCCCGCCGCGGTGGTCTAGAGGATAAGGCATTCGGCTGCTGACCTGCAGGTCGCGGCATCGAATCCCGGCTGCGGTGGTTGCATTTCCGATGGCAGCGAGAATGCTGTAGGCCCGTGTGCTCAGATTTGGGTGCATGTTAAAGATCCTCAGGTGGTCGAAATTCTCGGAGCCCTCCCCTGCGGAGTGTCTAATGATCGTATGGTTCTTTTGGGGCGTTAAATCCCAAATATTAGTCAATCAATCGCTTTCATAGAGAGAGAGAGAGACAGAGAGAGAGATTCCGGGTTTATTTACAGAGAGGCAGAGAGGGTGGCCTGCGCGATGGCCTGCCCTAGGAAGGGAAAGGGAAAATAGTAATGGATGAGGCTGGTGAGATATATAGGTGAGTATACAAAATCCTTTTCATTAGAGAAAAATGTTATAGCTGCGCATATAGTATCATTTCTTTTAAAAAGGCTATAACCACTGTTATGACCACAGTTGCATTCTTGGTGTCATGCCAAGGGCCCAACACGGTCTAATCAGTTAATGACCTACTGCGAAATCGTTCAGTAGAAGAAACCAGTCTTTGTCGTTCATGTGCCATAAACGTGCGCTGTTCACGCAGTTGGTTCTCCGCTGTAAGCTGCCATAGAATAAAGCTTTAGAGCACTTATAGAGGCGTACCTAGACGTGTGAGCTATGCCTCCGCAGTTTTCCTTCTTTGACACAGCAAGCTGTGCAAGGGTATTTTTTTTCCATAGCACATTTTTTTGTTAAATTTAAATGTAGTGGTTCCCAGACACCTGTCATGTTTACGCTGTACAACGAACTAAATTGTGAAAATTGCAGTTTTATTCTCATAGAACAAGAAAAATAGATTTAAACGCGAAACATCACAGGCACAGGTAAAGAGAACCCGCTAATGCAAAAGCTGCCGCTTTGCCCGACAACATACTGTCGCAAAAAGCCTTCATGCAAACGTCGCATTTATTGCTACGGGAAGTTTCAATTTGACGTAACGCCGCAGCTGAGTTTTTTTTTTTTTGCGTTACGGCGTAGTAGGGTTTTCGAAATATGGTGATAAATATCTCAAACGACGTGCCCCATTGCGTACTTTTAAAAAGATATATATAACCTACATTTAGACAATATATTTATATAAACAACTTGTCTTAGGGTAATAAATATAAAGCTGATTAACAAGTTTTTTTATACTGTGTTATTCATGCGAGTGCCGCAGAGAAAAAATATTTCCTATTTACTGTAAAAGAGTTCATCGCAGGAGACGACAGAGGGCTATGTATAGTAATTGCATTTTTATTAGGTCTATTTGTATTGCCAATAAAAAAACATTTGTATATTCTGCTCTCCCATACTTGCCCCGCCTTGGTGGTCTAACGGCTAAGGATCTCGGCTGCTGACCCGCAGGTCGCGGAGTCGAATTCCGGCAGCGGCAGCTGCATTTTCGGTGGAGACGAAAATGCTGTAGGCTAGTGTGCTCAGATTTGGGTGCACGTTAAAGAATCCCAGGTGATCGAAATTACTGGAGCCCTCCACTACGGCGTCTCTCATAATCATATGGTGGTTTCGGAACGTTAAACCCCACTTATCAATCAATGGACACGTGGGCGAAAATGATAAATGATTGGCTCAGTTCCACAACATCTACAAAGGGGTAAATTGTGATAAAACACGTGATTCTGGCCGGGCTCGATTACAGTAACAAATGCACTGCGCACCAGCTAGCCGTATTATTTTGCGCCCTTGTATGAGCACGCTGCGAGGTTCTGCGTACCGTGATCTAAAGGGCAGTTTCGTGCTTCAGTGAAAACGCCAGTGCGCAGTTTTTTCTTTCCCAACTTCATTCGTAAGCTGTGGCAGCTGTTAGAAGATGAATCATGTTTCGAAGTTGACCGAGTTTTCGCCTCTAGAGCAAAACAACATTGAGAAGAAGTAAGTGTATGGGCGCATTCCACAGACCTATAATTGATAAGCAAGGAACCCTGTGGGCTGAGATCGTGGACGGAATGAGCGTCGGCAGAGCTTTTTTTTTTTTTCGGAGAAGGTACTACCTTGATTAGAATTGGGGGTGGGGCAGTCAGTTGCGGTCGACCATAAGTTTGTGCGTTATATACCATGGGAAACAATTTCGGGGGATGGTGGCACGGCGTGCTGTGCTACGCCACTGGAGGTCGGAAAACCATGTGGTCAGGTACACACACCGGGGACAATCACCTGGGGTCCTAGGAGAGTGGGTGTGGCGCAGACTGCGGGAATAGTTACCTTGGCGAGAGAAGTATAGCTTTAGCAAAGACTGGAGCAGCGCATGTATGATGTAAGAAAGAAGATTTCGTCGAACCATCTGGCCGAACGCGCAGAAGCGACTGGCCGAGAAATAAACCGGAATAGCTAGGGTAAAAATAACGGATATTAAGGGGAAAGAACTGGACTTCTAAAATTTATCTTGACTCTGTGGCAATTCAGAGAACGGCGCACATTCTTAAATTTAATGACGGCAACTTCCCCCGCATGTACACACGTATGTCCTATTTTAGAATATACAAAATTAGACTGTTTACACATTCATTTTTTTCTTGTGAACAATGCTGCCCTGTGGAAACTGAAAAATTCTTCTTTTATGTGAAAATTCGTGATCGGGGCTCGTTTGAACGCCATGGGTTTGAAATATCTACAACAAGAAAGAAAACGATGGCAGTGGCATTGCCAGCGGCTGTGACAGTGGCATCGTGCTCGTAGCACACTATGGCATGCCGCCGATAACTTTTACTTCAACATTGCGAATTGTGCAGTCTGCAGAAGTCTGCACACGAGGAGTGAGAGCTAAATAAGGATGTTTAAGAGTGCAAACATCGTGAAGTCGCGGTTAAAAACAATGCATCCAACCGCCGGCTTTGCTTCGCCAGAGGAGACGAGATCGCGTGATCCAACCACGGACGTCACAGCGATGCAGCTTGCGCCTTCAATGATGGGCCTCGCGTCCAATACGCAACGAATACGAGAGCTTGCCGAAATGCACGTTCGTCGCTGCGTATCGTTACCGCGGTCTATAGATGCGTATAATGTGGAATCAGAGGGCATCAACGATAAAAACAATTGAGTTCCGCAAACGGCTAAGCTAAGCTCAGGTTTCTGCAACATTCCAGTCTGATATGCGAGTTACGTTCAATAGACGGCAAACTACACACTTAGTCAGGAGTGAAATAGGGGTGAGCATATTAACCAATTTTAGATTCGCACAACACATCAAGTAGGGTTGAATCTCCCCGAAAATTATTTCTAGCTATGGCATTGTTTGAAACGTTTATTCAACAATTCATAGGAGGCGCTTTCCTGTAAATTGACTTTTCGCTGTTTACAAACAAGTTATGGATAGGTTCCGGTTTTGTGCCCTGACGCAGTTTAATAGCCATGGGGGGGGACAAACGAAAGCCTTAGCGAGTAGCCCACTCATTTCTTTTGTCCCTGTGAAAATATTTCAAATATACTGTCTTCTCCACTACACACAACCTTATAAGAGCTAATCAGTAACTCAGAACACCTTGCTTTTATCTGAAAGCGGGAATCTCTGCTCTAGCACAGCTTAAAAAGCAAACTTTCCGCGTCTGTTTTAGATAGTGACTTTTAACTGGAGTGACCGAAAGTTTCATGGGAAGCAACACGTTCTCCTAGTATTGCAATCTTAAAACCAAGTGAAAACGCGAAATGATTTCCAGAAACATTTCCACAATTTTTTTCGAGGGTGGGTGGGGAGGGGGGCTAAATGTTATGCGGCATTTTTCTTTGAAAGTGTACGATCATGCAACATAGGCTATTCTGCACCAGCTTTACGACTTTATTATACAAATGAGACATGCTTTGTCATGTAATCAATGCGCATCGTCTTGCGGACCACATGTAGTACACTCTTAAAAATGTTAGTAAAAAGGTATTACAATTGCAATCAAATAGGTAGTAACTTCAGTGGTTACTACCTTACTTGGACCATTACTATACTTTTGCTACCTGTTTACTACCTACGTTAGTAACCCGTAACTAGCTGCTACCGTTACTAACTTTTTGCAACCTGTTTACTACCTACGTTATTAAACAGTTAGTAACAGCAATGAAAGAGGTAGTAACTGCAGCCGTTACTACCTTTTTTTGCTCCGTTACTACCTTTTTGCTACCCGGCTGTTGACTATTTAATTCAATATAGTGTGTGATTCCGATTCTAATTATTTATGAGAGGAATCGTTTCGACGTATTATCATTAGGCGAAAAAATGGCGCAGATGATATCTATAGATCAAGAAAATACATTTTGATTTTTATTATGCAACTGAGATATGTAAACGTGATTCTGATATTGTTTAAATGGAGAAGTACAAGTTAACGAACCATAGGCAAGTGTACACGCGTTGCAATAGACAGTTACAACAAACTTAGTAAATTACAGCCCATATTAACAATACCGGCGTATCAAAATAACCAGACGGCCGCAATGAGCCTCGAAAATGGTCACAATCAATCCATTACAGCGTGTCTCTAAACATTATCATTGTTTTGGCACGTCGAACCCCAAAAACGAATATTACCTTGTAAACGCTGATATATTAGCCGTGTGAAGCATTCAAACGGACTGAAAAGTAGTTCATAACCTTGCTTCGGCTACTCCCCATAATGTTTTTGTGACCCTTTTATAATGAATAAATATGACATACAATTTTTTATAAGTAAGGCTCATTAAAAGTCTTGTGCTACGTCCTTAAGCATACGTAACAAGGTAGTTTGTTATAGTTCTATAGGCTCAGATTTGTTATGTTTCATCCTGAAACACAAGTGCTCCCCTGTGCCAGACATGCCCCTGCAAAGTAGGGGCTATATATACCCCATGGGTACTTCATACCACGTGTATGCGTAAAAAAATTGTAAACTTGTTAGGTCTATTTGTTAAATTCAAAATATTTTGTTAGGTCTAAATTTTCCAGTGATGAGACGTAAATTGACTAACATTAGCAGTGGAGCAATAATATGCAAAGATACATAAACAAGGTACTAACGGTCACTATTTTTTTTTCTTCAAACCTTTGAGAGTTACTACCCATGGGTGGTAACAGCTTGGGTAGTAACAGTTACTAAATGCTGGTAGTAACAGCAGAGGTAGTAACTGTTACCACCCTCGCCGTTACTAACTGCGCTTACTACCAGGGTTGTAACATATCTGACAAACCATTACTACCCCAAAGTTAGCAAGTACTACCACCTTTTTTCTAAGAGTGTAGTGGTTTTCGGGCTCTTCTTTCTTTCTTTCTTTCTTCCCTCTCCAAGCACTTCTATAGACCTATTCCATGTTTGTAAACACGGTAGGTGCCGAGTGACGTCACGGCGTGTTGGCTCTGCCTAGTCGTCTCAGCTGAAAGCGCGCCACCAGCCACTATAAACACGTGACTACGAGCGGAGCAGGTGCGCAAGCTACCTTCGAGAACAGCGCGTCGGGACGCCTCTCACATGTTTACAAGCGGCGACCCCTACAGAGGGAGTTGTAGTCGCTGTAGAGGGGCTCTTAAATGAACATATGAGCTATTTTGACGTGCAGCTCTGGCTTTGAGAACCTCATCAAACATATGATGCACTTTAACTGCGGAAATGTAGCTTATTTGCAGAATATCATCGTTCTTGCAGCGGCCTACGTCACACGTGCACACTTTAATTTGTACTAATGCAAGGACAGAACCAGTTCAGTAAGAAGCTCTAGAGTACAATATGCAAATATGCGGTGTAAAAATACGTGGCCATGGATCGTTACGCTCAAAACTCGCATAGCCCCGCCGCGGTGGTCTAGTGGCTAAGGTACTCGGCTGCTGACCCGCAGGTCGCGGATTCCAATCCCGGCTGCGGCGGCTGCATTTCCGATGGAGGCGGAAATGTCGTAGGCCCGTGTACTCAGATTTGGGTGCACGTTAAAGAACCCCAGGTGGTCAAAATTTCCGGAGTCCTCCACTATGGCGTCTCTCATAATCATATGGTGGTTTTGGGACGTTAAACCTTACAAATTAATCAAAACTCGCATATCATAAATGTGCCAGAGAAGTTATTCATGCAAATGACCAGAACGACCTCGGCGACGCTTTCATCCGTAACACGCTTGGATAATGCTTTAACAACATGCTGTGGACAATGCGGTGACATATTTGTAAAGACCGCGGCTCAATTCGTATGCTCAAGCCGACGCCGCGAAATGCGTACGACTGCGCAAGTTTCTTGCATGATATTTTTCTGTGAATTCACAAAGATGTGAAAATCTAGTGAGGCGCACCAGAGCCAGAACAGGGCACTTGTGTCAGGTGTGTCATCGCTGCTGCATATATCCATAAAAATGCATAGTCTAAGTCATCCTTTCATTCGCTGCTACTTTAATGAACCATGCTTACGCAGAAAGAAACACATGCTCCATCGTTGGCTCGATGACCGAGTGACACCATCAGTTTACGTCAGTATGTCGATGTCATTTTCACGTGTCGAAGAGTTTTGCAGTTATATCAAGAATGGCAACCGTAAAAATGCCATTGTCATATGGCCGAACGGCCATATGACAATGCTATCCACAACGTTCACGTGCTTTGAGGTAAACGTGATCGATACCCCTCCACAGCTCATTAAAAAAGCGTCATTCCATGGCTTAGTTCAACGCTTGAGAGAGGTAATCGGTTTTTATGGGTAAACCGCTCCAAAACATAACCGGAGAAGCGGCGTCGAAGGCAAGTTCTCGCGTTTCACAGCTGCGGCTGATCGGCGACGGTTTTCGTCAACAGAAAACTAAAAAAATAAATAAAATAGCCTGGTCCATCTTTCTTGTGCCTTCCCGGGCAAATCACCGTGAAAGTTCGTCGGTACAACACTCTTCTTTGCACGGCCCCAAACAGCGCGCGCACCAGCGAAAACACAGCAGCAACTGCGGTAGGCTCCGCGGCTTTTGACTGCCAAGCGAAAGCAAACGCCCGACAACAGCGCCTGCACCGCATTTTCGTGACGTGTATCCGGTGGAATTTGTCTATACTTATGAGGCTCGAAAATCCCCCAAAAAACATGGTTACTCTTTATATGAAATGAACCATCGCTTATTCTGTCTGCATTTGAGAAACTTGCGCAACGATGGGGTGCTCTCTCTCTCTCTCTCTTTTCTTTTCTTCACGTCAGTCTGCAGCCGCCCTCCGCACGCCAAAGTTTTGCAGACCCGATAAGCGAGTTGCGGCACACTCCGTGAGCAATCTCGCGCGCGCGTTGCAGATTTTCTATGAAGACACTGCGCGAAGCAAACATCGTTCACCCGAAGCTGCGCCCCGCACTCTTCTCCGCCGTGCTCTCGGTTTCGCTAGGCTTGTTTTGTTTTCAAAACAATGCGCGATTGAAAGCAGGCGAGTAGTCGCGAACAATGGGGCCTTCCTTATCTCCAAAGACCACTGCGTGATACGCCATTCGGGGCGCTGGAAAAGATCGACCTTTGGCCCTTCGCCGTGCCGCTGGTGACGATCAATATAACGTAGCCACTAAGCTCAGCCGAGCGAACGGGCGCGATAGGGGGCCTGGTTTTAATTGACGCATACTCGTATCCCATCTCTGCATTTTGATGTTCACTCGCGACTTACACAGCGCGCTGTTATGGACGCCACTAAAAGTCCTCCCACCCTCTCGTGGCCCTCTCTGTATGGTCGAAAGAGAAGCCACCAGACTACTCGGAGTTCACAACTTATCTCCGCCACATATATATATATATATATATATATATATATATATATATATATATATATATATATATATATATATATATATATATATATTACATATTACAATCACTTTCCTGCTTCAAGAGAACCGTCGCAAATGGATTCCGACTCGAGCAAAAGGACGAAAACATCGCTATATAGGATATTAAAGACAGAAATACAAAGCAAAGAAAAGCCATTTGTTACAACAGAGACGAATTTTTACGAATTGTTTTTTTATTTTTTTATCGGTGTTCTAGTGGTCGGCGAGATCAGAGGCGAAGTTTAATTTATGATGTCTTTGTTGAAGTGTATAAACTTCCGTCGGCTTTATCTCAATTCTTTTCTTATTGCAGGCCCATTTTTCTATCTCCTTGTTACCTTTGTACATAACAAATAGAGCATACACATTTTTCTTCGCGAAGAAGTAACTGAAGAGATAGAAAGTGAGTGACTAAAGTGGCAGTTCATTCGTTGACTGATCAAGTGCATACAGATAAATTGTACGCGAAAAGAAAAAAAAACACTGTGCGTCCTAGCTTCATTGGCATGCTTAAAAAATTTTGGCACATATTCCACGTATCTTGCGAATCAATGTTATGGGAAGCATGCGGGAACAAAATGAATGTGTTTTAATTTTTTATTAGCCAGACGTTATAAAGTGGCGCTCAACATTTGTACAAATCTACGCACATTTACGTTAAGCAGCCGCATGTGTTTTATATTAGCAGATGTTTGCAGTTGCGTAGCGATGCCAGCCCCGCCGTGGTAGTCTAGTGGCTAAGGTACTCGGCTGCTGACCCGCAGGTCGCGGGATCGAATCCCTGCTGCGGCGGCTGCATTTTCGATGGAGGCGGAAATGTTGTAGGCCCGTGTGCTCAGATTTGGGCGCACGTTAAAGAACCCCAGGTGGTCGAAATTTCCGGAGCCCTCCACTACGGCGTCTCTCATAATAATATGGTGGTTTTGGGACGTTAAACCCCACATATCAATCAATCAATCAATCAGCGTAGCGATGCCAACAGCAACATGAATATTAGCAACACCAGAAGTGGTAAGCTGATATGAAGCCCTTGTGTTTGCGCTGGGGCTCACGAGCATTTTATCCCTCGTTGCTGCTACACAGATCAACCTTAGTGGATGGCGCCTAACTATACAATTGACGCTAACTCGACATGACGGCTGTATCATAAGAGTACATAGGCAATGTTTATAAAATTTGGTGGCCAGTAATGTGACCAGAATGGATCTTTCACGAATAATAGGACCTATTTGCTAAGTATTCCCGAGACCTGGGGTCTCTTTGGGGTAGAATACTTGATTGTCAAGCATAATGCTACGGTTCGATTCATGCCGGAACACCTAGACTTATTCTTTGTGTTCGCACGGTCAACGCTGCATGTCTGCTTTTTCTTGACGCTCAAGCGTTAAAGTTAGCTATGTGTGTTCTCGCTGCTCCTGGGTAGATATAGAATGTCTATCACCTGTTGCACATACCCGCATACCAGTGGCCACTTTTATTTGGAAAGTATTTAGCGACGTACGCGACGAGATTGTGCCATTATTTATGTCAAGACCAGCGCGTCGGATTAGTCGAACCATCTTACCTTCCTGTACTGATTTTGGTGCACCCTAATTAAGACGGTGATCATGAGAGCACCCAGATGCAGGCGGATAGATAGATAGATAGATAGATAGATAGATAGATAGATAGATAGATAGATAGATAGATAGATAGATAGATAGATAGATAGATAGATAGATAGATAGATAGATAGATAGATAGATAGATAGATAGATAGATAGATAGATAGATAGATAGATAGATAGATAGATAGATAGATAGATAGATAGATAGATAGATAGATAGATAGATAGATAGATAGATAGATAGATAGATAGATAGATAGATAGATAGATAGATAGATAGATAGATAGATAGATAGATAGATAGATAGACGCCAAGAGTGCTCGCAGTACTTAATATACCGTATATACCTTTATACCTTGGAGATAATCCCAAGCAATATCAAGGCAAATAACATCACTACTACTACTGATACTGCTCTTCCGTATAATAATAATAATAATAATAATAATAATAATAATAATAATAATAATAATAATAATAAAATGTACCTTCAAGTAAAGCATCACATGTTACAATGACAGCAGTGAAACAACCCAACGGCTTTGAATTTGGTCTAGGCCGAACATGGTCGTGGAACCGTTCACTGTGTACCACAACGATCGCAGAGTGATCTAAGGGAATAGCATACCCACCTCAGTAGTTTTACAGTAGTGTCTCTCTCTTCATCTACCTTTACAACTTCCCAACCATTTCACCAATGTAAGGTAGCATATATACCGGTGTCATTCTAGACTGGCAAGCATCTCCGCTTTGCTTTTCCCTCCTGTCTGCTTCCTTCCTTCTTCTGCAGCTTTGATGGGCACACACTTTCGCAATTCAGGGGTGGAGCCGCAATTAAAAGAAAAACTCTCATAGACCGAGCAGTGAGAATGCGAAGAGATCCATGTAACTTCTATTTATTAACTTTCGCCTCGGTGGACGGCGTGGCTTCTGTCTCTTGTCCAAGGCAGGTGACCATCGAACAATAACGCGCTTAGTGGACAACTCATTGTTGCAGAAGGGATGCAAATACATTCTGACAGAATTTCAAGTGCTATTATGCAACCATAATGGCTGCGCAATAGCGTCTAATTTTACAGCATCGTTTGCATACTGTCATTCGCTACATGCAAGCGCTGTAGCTTGAATGAACGCGAACAAAGGCGGAAGGCTTGGAACCGTTCGATGCGCACGCTCTCTTTCACAGTTCTTGACATCACAATTATACTCTGCTTCCGAAATAGCAATTACACTGAACACATTGCAGACTCTAGCGTTGCAATGCTTTTTTTTTATTCATTCAGTGCTTTCTAGGCGCCGCAAGCAGAAAAAAATTCGCTTCGTACGGTTTCTCTCCCTCCCATTAGAGGAAAATATTATTATACTTGCAGTATCTCTGAACTGCAGAATCTATCGTTTTCCCTTTGCCTCCGTTTTGTTAGTCAGCCAAATGTCGATATGATTAACGAGATCGTGTGTTCTGTTATATCCGTTGACAGTGCCTATTTTTTGCTGCTTTTTTTTTAGTGCCAGCATTTGATCCCTAAATTTTTAAGTCACATTTTATTTTCTTGTAAAAAACAAAGCTATTGATATAAGCCTGTTAAACATGAGAAAAAAACTCATTTAGGGATACTTAGTTGTTATTTGAAAAATAATTTTATTCATTCATTCATTTACACATACTGCAGTCCAGCTGCAGGACTTTTGGGTTTATATTGGGTTTTATAAAACATTGAATTAAATACATAATATTAATGAATTGGGTTTAAATAAAAAAAACGGAACGACATGGTCTGCACAAAAAAATTGTGCAAAGGAACAACAGTCATATAAGCAGATTTTTACAAATAATAACAAGACGGAGTGCAGAAAATGATATAGTATTTTAATAAAAAGCGTGTTGAGGCATTCAAAACCTCGTCTCTGGATAAGGAATAAACAAGACCCGGTGTACCGTTCCAACTACGTTTGTCTAGGCTGTATTTACAAAATTCAGCCCATGAATGAAACACAGGTATATTAAGTACATCGCTGTTTCTGGTAGATGCTTATTTGGCATGCCTTAAATATAGTTGAAACGGAAGTTAGGGTAAGGTGGCATAATGTGGAATGACGGAGAAAAATTACAGTCATACCATGTGTTGATGAAGTTGTTTTCTTTAAGGGAATCAATTCCCTTTACGTCGCCAATTTTATAAAGATATCAAAGAGTTGCGTCTTTCCGCAAAATTAGTTTATGAGCTTTTCGTGTGTTAGAAATGTTGTTTTTTTTTGTGCAAAACGTAATGATCGTTGGGTATAACCTAATCTAGCTTGTTCGGGGTTTTGTTCGAAGTTAGGTTTCATACAATGAAAATCTTTGTTCCCAACAAGATTTACGGCTTGGGTGCCAGTAAAGACTTCGCTCTGCTGTATTGTAAAAATACACCCGCAAAATAAATGAACAAGACCCCTTCACTGTGGCACATGCATCTGAATAGAATACACATTTGCTTGTTTTATAACTCAGTCTTCCACGATAACTTAGTCGATAAACATCAATCCTGGTGTAACGACACTAGCATAACAACCAGCAAGTTACGTTAAACACCAAACTCTTGCAATTAGTATCGAACCCGTTTTTTCAGTTGGTTCCGCATTAACCCTACTTATTCATTTTGATCGTGCTTGTTTACTGCTTTTACTGTTTTAGCCTAGTTGGTTTATACGTTTGACCAATGAGCTTCCGTTTGATCACTCTGACGCTTCCTAGTAAATGAGGTGAGCAGGTTTCCCTTAACCTGCTCAATTCGGCATTTTTTGCCCAATCATCCACGCAACTTTGTTGTCAATAAACTCAACTCCATTGAAATAAACGTGCATTTTACGCATTTGCGTGTTATTACCACATAAACGTCATTCACTGCAGACAAAGGCGTCTGTAAAGTGCGAAGCTTAACTAGCTGCACCTTCTTACGTATTGAGCAAGCCTATCCGCTTAAGGAAACAAAATTGGCTTCGGTAGCGGCAATTGGTAGTCTCAAGTTACACAAGCCCTCGAAGATTTCGCATCGGTAGTAGCTGTACCTTATTTAGAAACGTTTCTCAACTTTGCAGGTAGTTCAAGAATACGAGCGTGCAGTCATCTTCCGCCTTGGTCGATTGCTTCGCGGAGGAGCCAAAGGCCCAGGTAAGGTGTCCACACTCCTGGCATGGCTTCCTTCGAATTGAGCGATTTGGAAGAAGGAGTATCGATCAAGGCATTCTGGACACATCTATACCAGGGCAGCGGAAAATGAAACCAATAAAATCGGGGCGAGCGTTGCTTGCAAGATTTTATCAACTTCTAATCAATATTCAACTATCATGAGGTTACGAGTGCGAAAGTAGAAAAAAACTGTTGCCAGTGTCGTTCACCGAACTCAGAATCTGTGTATCGTGCCTTTTTGTGCCCATACCGCTGTGCCACGTTGGTGGCGACTATGATATGTTAAGTACTCACACACGGGAAACACACGCAGATAGTATAATGGCTTAATTCACATACACTGCGTCCCGGGCACGTTGCGAGAGGTCATTAGGGTTGCGGCCTTGACGAGCGCGTCCACAGTTATGAGGAGCCATGCGGGAATTACGGAACGTTCAGATTCGGTGGATGAGTGGGTGCGAACATTTATTGAAGTCCGGCAAGGCGCATGTTAGCGCGCAGCGGGTGACTCACCTAGGAGCCGCCAGCTGGGCCAAACCTATCGGCCGCTCCACGGCCCTGCTGGACGGCCTAGAGTGGTCGAAAAAAATACAAAAGAAAAAAAAGTTAAGGCTTGCTGCCCTTTCAAAAACCTAGATTTCGGCAAAAAAAAACAAAGGCAGTTGGTATGTAAACACGTGAACCGCGCTACACATCTTGCGAAACCATTTATTTAGTCCCGCTCTGCAGAAAAAAAAATTAATCTGTTCTAATAGCACTTTGGCTTGTGCGAGTAGGTACATATCTCGGCGATGCTTCAGCGCGAAATTGACAAAAACAAAGGAGACATACAGAACACAAACGAGCGCTGTCTGTGTTCTATGTGTCTCCTTTGTCTTCGTCAACTTTGTGCTGAAGCCTATCCAAAAAAAAATTAAACAGTGTCTACAGACAATTATGCGTTTCTTTGTCTCCCCCTATCCCTCTCTGCGCAGGTATCTTTTTCATCATACCCTGTATCGACACCTATTGCAAGGTGGACTTGAGGACAGTATCATTCGATGTTCCTCCACAGGAGGTGAGTGCAGCCTGGTCTGTCTTGCATATGAAAAGTTCATATCACGAACGCTCAAAGAAGGCCTCGCCTAATGTACGATGCTAACTTACGCCTTCCACTCATGAAAAGAGTGAAGTGTGTGTGTGTGTGTGTGTGTGTGTGTGTGTGTGTGTGTGTGTGTGTGTGTGTGTGTGTGTGTGTGTGTGTGTGTGTGTGTGTGTGTGTGTGTGTGTCTGTTTTTTTCTTTCTTTTTTTGAGACTAACACATGCAGAGCAACGGTGCGCGCTGCATTCCTGGCATTCCCAGCCGGCGCGAGCGTTAGGCGTGCCGACTATACAGTTACCAGTACGAGCTGTAACCACCGCGTCTCGTCACCCACGTCTGTTGTACGCTGCGATAGCATTTCCTTACGTTCTTTGTTTGTTTGTTGTTATAATTTTCTAGCGCTGTAGAGGTTTCGTTCCGTTCTCCAAACATCATAAACCTGTCGGCGCCGTCTTCTTCTGTTCAACGCTGCGTCACTCTCTTTGTTGCTAATTTTTACTCACTTTTTGCATGGAATAGAAGCACACCAACCACGCGTGCTGTTACTGCCTCCAAGTGCTATGCACATTTATGCATGTTGGCGCCGTTTGCCTTGTGTACTTTGTTTAGTAAGCATTTAGAGCGAGGAGTGATGTTTAATGACCAAGTATGCGTGTTGAACAACTGGAATGCCGCGCCGGCAGCTTCATGCGTGCAAACTAACCAAAAAAGGAAAGAAACGATTAAAAGCTGGTAAGACTTAGCTGCATTCTGTACTGTTTTTTGTCCTGCAGTGTTTGAAAAAGGGAGACGGGCGAACAAATGAAAGCCCTTAAAACATGCCGTGTATATGATGCGTGCTTACCGAGTCCACAAAGCGAGATCGCGTTGTTTGTTTACGTATGTGAATGCGTGTGCAACCTGTACGAACCGGTGGTACTATGAAACAACCCCGCACAGTTTAACATCTCTCTATGTTTGTCTTGCTTGGCGTGTACACATGTATGCCTGAGGTGGCGAGATTCTACGCAATAATGGTCGCAGGAACGTAATCCACAACACAGAAAAAAATGAAAGACAAAAGAGAAATAAGCTTGGTGTAGTGGGACAAAGAGAACAACAACAAAAAATAAAGGAAAAATATGGCATCTTTTTACAGCGCAAAGAAGCTACGGGCGTTCAATACTGAAAATTTCACAGCACTGCTCAGTGTCATTATGGTTGGTACAAAAGTGGTGCAGGCTTTGTTTTCGTATTCATGTATAACATCCATCAGTGGCGCGTGCGCGTGTGTGTCTATTTATGTGTGCGTATACGCTTGTTTGGTTGTGCGTGTGTTATTAAGTGCGTGGGACGGGGTCGTGCGAGGAAAAAAAACAAAGGGAAGCCTTTGTTTCGGCCTTTTGTTTCTACAGCTCTGCTGCGTCGGTGGTGGCGCCGAGCATTTTCGTGTTCTCCGTCGCCTCCCGGCGCCGACGATCTTTGGCCCGCTTGTTTTGGAAACGCAAATAGGAGCGGAAGGTCGACAGAGGGGTGCAGCACCATGCAAAGCCGTAGCGGCTGGCACGCACCGCCGCCGCCTAATGGACACGAAATCCCATTACGCGTGCGCGCAAGCGCCGCATCGGCGCCCCGCGTGCATGCGCCATGCGCTTTCGGCGGATCCCGTTTCGTATACACATCCCGTCCTCATTTCCCTGCCTTCCCTGCCATGACCTTTCTCTCTTTCCTCCTCTTCCTTTATAGCGCCTCATCCCTTAGCGGCTGCCATGCGAGGCCCTGTACGGTGCCGTTCTCGAGCAGCGGCGGCGCGACGGCATTCATTCCCGTCCAATGCACTCGGAGAAATCTAACGGGCCTCCTTGTGAGCCGGCGCGCCTGCATCCCCGTGCACTGTGAAGTACCATTAGATGGGAAAGCGGATACAATTTCGAATTTTCCGCCCTTTTTCCTCCTTCATCCACTTCGTCCACCCCCCTTTCTTGCGTCGAGCGAGCTTTCGGTGCGCCCCATTACTAAATGGAAGCCCGTACGATATCAGTCTTTTCTTCGTCGTCGTTGATTACCCGCCCCCACCTTTCGCCAACAGAAGTTCGAGCCGTTCGAAGAAATTCCTTAAAACTCTCATTCCATTCTATCGACAACCGTATCATTCTCAATTCTTCCATGCCGACTGCATCAGAGTGCCGGGCTCTAACTCGTCAATTACAATCAATGAACACGGAATGCGCTAACTGCATTCTTCTGTGCCTTCGTTCTGCGTTCTTCTCTGTACTCATTATGTATTTTGTACATGTATGTGCGTATCTTGAAAAGAAGATAAGCAACATCAATGGTTCCTTCTAAGTGGCACTCCAGGCGCTCACAAAGGCGCGATACTGACACGCATGTTTATCCACGCCTTGTGAATTCTGCGAGGGTGCTCGATCGCCTGCTGCCGACGGCGTTGTCTAGGAGGCATTGTTACGTGCTTCGTTTAGTGAAATGGTTATCACACAATTAATCGAACACGCGGAAGAGGAGCGCCGCATACATAAACACTTGCTGGAAAGCAGGCGTGATTCTTGAGTGATTATTGCATTAATTAAATCACTTAGGTGTGACGTTACGGCTTTCCGCACATTTATAGCATGAAAAATGCTGTCAAGTAAGCACCAAGATTTGTTTACTTGACGTATTGTCAACTAAGCATGTCTTCTGATAGCTTTGCTCGTTTCTCTGTCTCTGCGACATTTCTTACTATAAAAGTGATGGCGATGCCATAGACTTACGGAGTTTGTAGCGACTAAGGTTTTAGCAATGCACTGTTCTCGGTGAATTTTTACGAATGAATCAATAGACACTGCTGCGTGTCGAAATCTGTGCCACAACAAATGTGCGGTAATAAATGCTAGTTTTCATACGCGTGGAAGCTATCTGCCATCTTTACAAAAAAAAACTTGCTAGTTGCTTTTTTTTGACACCTCGCACAGTGTTATTTTTATAGACTTAGTATCTAGGTGTACTTATACTCAATACTTTGACCAAGGTATATAACTTTCATAGAAACCCATGGATCCAGTAGTCGGTGGCTCGTCACCACCGTCGCCATCCACGTGATTGATTGATATGTGGGGTTTAACGTCCTAAAACCACCATATGATTATGAGAGATGCCGTAGTGGAGGGCTCCGGAAATTTCGACCACCTGGGGTTCTTTAACGTGCACCCAAATCTAAGCACACGGGCCTGCAACATTTCCGCCTCCATCGGAAATGCAGCCGCCGCAGCCGGGATGCCATCCACGTGAGAAAGGGGCAACTTACAGCAAGCAAAAAATAAAATGTGACGTCACCACCGGTAGCGGTAGCGACGTCACGCATTTGCCATACATGGAGCGAAATTGCTTTTTTTTTTATTTGGTGACCTTTCACGGGCCGTTAGTAATACGTGATTTTATTGCGTCTTGTGTCTCGCTATAGTTGCGTTCGGGAGAGAAAGAAACCAAAAAAAAAAAAGATTGAAGAAGCAACTTTTTTTATTCGTCAAATGACGTACTTGAAATATGCTCAGCAAACTTCGTAGAGGCAATTGTGAGACAACTCTTGACGAGCACAATAGCATAATAGTCCGAAAACTCGGGTTTCCCAATCCCCCGCAGGGGCGCCTGCGCAAGTAGGCGTTTGGTGTGTAGCGACACCACGGACCCGAGCTAACGGGGGAGTTTTGACTCCCTCCCACGCCTAGCCGTGCGTGGCTTTGCCGTGTCCGGGGAAAAGGAGATCCTGGGGGTTGAGCCGACGCTGGGTGATTGGACCTTTAAGGCCCCCCCGGCAGAGGCAACACACCCCTTTGGTCCCGGCTTCACGTAGACGGCACCCCTGGGCTGACCCACCCAGGGGAAATCGGCAGTCGCCTTTTCCTATCTCTCTCTCCCTACATCTTCGTCTTTATCTCTTACTGTTTATCTGTCCTGTCTTCTACTCTCTTCCGTTTACTTCCAAACTTCCTGGCGGCTAGGGTTAACCCTGTGCAAATAGCCTACCTTGGTCTAGGCGCATTGGGTTATAGTGGCGTTGTACGGCTGGCGTCTGCAGGTTTCAGCTTTCGCAAACTTGTAGCGTCCCCTCGTTGGGCTCCGTGGTGGGTGGCCGCCAACGCTGCTGAACAAAAATAAGACAGGCATGCACAGAGCGTTCCCCTTACTGTCTGATCGTGCCGGCTTAAAGCGGGTACGCACCGATGATATAAACTTTTTTAACCAGCCCAAAGAAACATATACTCACTATCATGTTATCCACTGTGAAAAAACTGAAAAGCAAGCCAGAACCGTCTCTCCTTTCCTGGTTTCTGGATGTCTTACCGAAACTCTTGGCACAGGATACAAGGTAACCAAAATGGCTAGTGGAGACCTTCTCCTCGAAATCCGTGACAAAGAACAATTTGAAAAGCTAGACCGTCTTTCAGATTTCGGTGGCATACCAATAACCATAACACCACATAGATCAATGAACACAACTCGCGGAGTGGTATCTGACATGGACTTACTTGACTTGACTGAGACTGAACTTTTGGAGGGGTGGAAGAGCCAAAATGTCACTAATGTACAGAGAATCATCATTAAAAGAGATAATAAGGAAACACCGACGAAACACTTAATACTCACATTTGCATCCAGTAAACTACCGGAATCTATTCAAACAGGGTACACAAAGACATCTATCAGGCCATACATACCAAATCCTCGTCGTTGCTTCCAATGCCAGAGGTATGGCCATGGCTCTAAAACCTGTCGTGGTTGCCAGACTTGTGCACAATGTGGAGTACTAGGCCACGTGTCTGAGAACTGCGAACAACCGCCACACTGTGTAAACTGCGAAGGAAACCATGCCGCATATTCACGCTCCTGCACATACTGGAAAAAAGAAAAAGAAATAATTACGTTGAAGGTGAAGGAGAACATTACATTTAAGAAAGCACGGCGAAGAGTCGCTCCATTCTATGGACCTACATACGCTGATGCGGCGCGTCAGGGGGCACCGCCGCACCAGCCCTCGCCACTCCTTAGGCCCGCGCATACCGAGCCGGTGGTTGTGGCACCTGCCCCCAAGGCGGCTGTGGCCCAGGCTACACCGCCTACTCCCAAACAGAGACCGGAGACTCCAGAGTCCTCCGGTCTCAAGACCTCACCTCACCAGGCGAGGCCCGAAGCTCGAATTAACAGCCCGCACGTGCGGGCATCCAGTGCCTCCGAGGAGGCAATGGATACGTCGGCACCCTTGGTGCCGAAAGAGCGGCGTGGCTCCCTGGAGCGCGTCAAGAAAACAAAAAAGCAGATAACAGGGCCTGGTGATGGCCCTGGTAAGTGAACTCAAACTCCCTGTCTAAACAGCCACTCGCTTTTCGTACACACAGCACTATTTCACATTCACCATGAACACTCAAATTATACAATGGAACGTCAGGGGCCTTCTCAGAAACCTTGACGACATCCAAGAACTCTTACATGAACACTCACCAAAAGTGCTGTGTGTACAAGAAACACACCTTAATTTAAAACACATAAATTTTCTTCGTAAATACGTTATTTTCCGAAAAGACCGTCTTGATGCCATGACATCATCCGGAGGTGTTGCCATCATAGTGAATCAAGGAATAGCATGCACACACTTACAACTCCAAACATCCCTTGAGGCAGTGGCTGTTCGAGCGGTTCTTTTTGATAAACTGATCACAATCTGCACTATTTACATTCCTCCTAGCTATCAGCTGCAAAAACGCGATTTACACTCTCTAATTGATGAACTTCCGAAGCCCTATATTCTCCTTGGAGACTTTAATGCGCATAGCAGGCTATGGGGTGACTCTCGGTATGACGCGCGAGGTCGACTGATCGAACAGTTCCTTATCTCGTCGAGCGCGTGTCTTCTGAATCGAAAGGAATCAACCTATTATAACCTCGCTAATAACACCTACTCCTCCATAGACCTGAGCATAGTATCTCCATCTCTTGTGCCTCTACTCCAGTGGAAAGTCGTCAGTAATCTGTACGGAAGTGACCACTTCCCCGTAGTTTTGAGCACAACGACAGTAACTGAGTGTCCACCACGTGTTCCCAAGTGGCTCATAAACAGAGCCGACTGGGAACAGTTTTATACTATCGCTTGTCTAGGTTGGAATGACATCTGTACTTTGAAAATTGATGCTGCTGTGAACTACTTCGCAGCATTTTTGATTGATGCTGCAACAAAATGCATCCCACAAACAAATGGACACCCTGGAAAACGATGTGTGCCATGGTGGAACTCTGAATGCCGAAACGCGCGCAAACAGCAAAACAGAGCTTGGAGGCTGCTTCGGAACTCACCGACAGCTGAAAATCTTGAAACCTTCAAGAAAATAAAGTCTCAAGGCAGGAGAACGCGTCGGCAGGTCAGAAGAGAAAGCTGGCAGAAGTTTTTATCAGGGGTTAATTCATACACACAGGAGGCTAAAGTCTGGAACATGGTCAGTAGGATAGCAGGAAAACAAGTACACACACTTCCACTCGTAAACACTCAGGGTGATACCTTGGAAGATCAGGCAAACTTCCTCGGTGCACACTTCGAACAGGTGTCCAGCTCATCCCACTATACTGACAGTTTCCAAAAATACAGAACAAGAATAGAAAAGCAGAAACTCGAACACAAATCCACTAGATACGAGGCATATAACCAAGCTTTCAGTCTAGCTGAGCTCCGAACATCTCTAAACTCCTGCAGTACTTCTGCCCCAGGTTCTGACCGTGTAATGTATGAAATGTTAAAAAACCTACCAAACGAAACCCGAAAAACCTTACTTTGTTTGTACAATGCTATTTGGTCTTCTAGCACTATTCCCACCTCCTGGAAAGAGGCTATTGTTATTTCCATTTTGAAAGAGGGCAAGGACCCTTCTTTAGCTTCGAGTTATAGGCCTATTGCACTTACAAGCTGCTTGTGCAAAGTCTTCGAAAAAATGATAAACTGCCGACTTGTACACTTTCTTGAAACAAACAATTTGCTTGACCCATTTCAGTGCGGGTTTCGAAAAAGTAGATCCACGACACACCACCTTGTTCGTATCGAGGCACAGATCAGAGACGCCTTCGTTCATAAACAATATTTTCTCTCTGTGTTCCTCGATATCGAAAAGGCTTATGATACAACATGGCGTTTTAGAATTCTAAGAGACCTGTCCCACCTTGGCGTGCGCGGAAGAATGTTTCACATAATCGAAAGTTACCTGTCAAACCGGGCATTCCGTGTCCGTGTGGGCAGTGTTCTCTCACAAACATTTGTCCAGGAAACAGGCGTGCCACAAGGTGGTGTGCTTAGTTGCACACTTTTTATTATCAAAATGAATTCCTTGCACTTGTCCATCCCCCGCAATATGTTCTATTGTACATATGTCGACGACGTTCAGCTTGGCTTCAAGTCATGCAACTTGGCAATGTGTGAGCGGCAGGTTCAGCTGGGTTTAAACAAGGTCTCCAAATGGGCAGATGAAAACGGATTTCGACTTAACCCACACAAAAGCACGTGTGTCTTGTTCTCTCGAAAGAGAGGCATGTACTCGGAACCTGACATTCGACTGAACGGGCAACGTCTGTCCGTCAAAGCCGAGCATAAATTCTTAGGCTTAATCTTGGACAACAAGTTGACCTTCGTACCACACATAAAGTATTTAAAAGCAAATTGTTTAAAATCCATGAATGTTATAAAAGTGTTGTCACGTACTACTTGGGGTAGTGACAGGCAATGCCTCATGAATCTGTATCGAAGCTTCGTTCGCACCCGCTTAGATTATGGGGCCTTTGTTTATCAGTCTGCAACTCAAAGTGCTTTGAAGATGCTGGACCCTGTGCACCATTTGGGCATCCACCTTTCTACGGGTGCTTTTCGCACCAGCCCCGTAGAAAGCCTTTATGTTGAGTCAAATGAGTGGTCGCTTCATCTGCAGAGAACTTATATGTCCTTTGTTTATTTCCTTAAGGTGAAAGCGGATAAGAAGCACCCCTCATACTCTACTCTTAATAATTTGTCGAGCTCAATTCTGTTTCAAAACAGGCCTTCGATGAGGCAGCCCTTCTCAGTTCGCCTGAAAAGTCTAGCTGACGAAACTGGAGTCTCACTTGAACACAGTTTAATGGCTCCTGTAGCATATCCGCCACCGTGGCAATGGCAGACTATAGACTGCGATGTGTCCTTTCTAGAAGTTACAAAGCATGCGCCTATTGCCCATATTCGAACATACTTCCTGGAACTTCAACACAAATACACACGTCCTGAGTTCTTTACAGATGCCTCCAAGTCCAACTCCTCTGTGTCCTACGCTGCTGTCGGCCCATCCTTTTCGGATGCTGGCCCTCTACATCCAGGCACAAGTATCTTCACAGCGGAAGCTTACGCGATACTTGTGGCAGCTAAACACATCAAACAATCACAAATACAAAAAGCAGTAATTTATACAGACTCCCTCAGTGTGGTAACGGCTCTGCACAGTCCTAAAAAATAAAAAAACCCGGTCCTTGTCTCACTTTACTCCAATTTGTGCACACTCTACACACTAAAACAACATGTTGTAGTGTGCTGGGTGCCAGGGCACCGTGAAATTCAAGGCAACGTGATGGACGATCAGCTCGCTGCATCCGTCCACAAAAGCACTGCCCCTGCACCCATAATAATCCCGGCCCTTGATCTTAAGCCGACTCTCAAACGAAACCTCAGGGACTACTGGCAGAGCAAGTGGGATACACACACACAAAACAAACTACACATTATTAAGCCACACCTTGGTCATTGGCTGCCAGTATCAAAATCGCGTCATACAGAGGTAATACTAACGAGACTCAGGATAGGACACACGTACACGACACACTCATATCTTTTGTCCGGTGGCGACCCACCATTGTGTGACAGATGTGGTAAAGCACTAACAGTTCTTCCCATTTTATTTCAGTGCAAACAATTGGACACTATAAGAAAACAACACTTTCCATTACCCTACCGACAACGTATACCTTTACACCCTGCAATGTTCGTCGGTAGGGAACCGCTTTTCAGTTGTAAATCATTGCTAGCGTTTTTAAAAGAAATTCATAGTTTTCATATCATATACCCGAGCATTCCGTAGCACGACCTCTCCTGAGACGTTTTCGCTGCGGTGGCTACACAAGAAAGCACTTGCCTCACGGCCCTTGGACGCAAGTGTATGAACGAGTGAGGCACTTGTGCTAATGCCATACATATCCACCATGGTCTTTTATTATCACCAACTTTGTTCATCTATTCGCAACACACACACCTTTCACGGCATGGTAATGATGTTATTACTTGTATGTTTTTACCCGCCTTACCGCGAGGAATTTTATGGCCCTTATACAGCCACTAATCACAATCATCGTCCACATTCCTTGTCCCATGAACTGGCGCTCTTTGGCCATCAAATGGCCCTTGCGCCAAAAAAACACCATATATCATCATCATCATCGGGTTTCCCAATCGTTGAAAACAACTGCAGCGAGACAGCAGCTTTTAAAATATAGCTTGCAGCGTATCGCTGCTTAGCATGTCGCGTTCACCGTCACCAAATGCAAAGGCACGCCGGCCGTACGCCAGCGAAGGCAGTCGGCAGTCACAGGAGTGGCTATCTAAACATTGTAAGAGCCAGGTTAACTCTGAAATATGTCACACCAGTAAACAGCGCATAAAAAATAAGTAAACTACAGAACGTACGCACGAAATCACCATGGAAAAGGGAGCGATGCCTCGTTAACCTGGTAGTGCGCCGAACCAAAGAACACGCCAAACTAAACAAAAGCTCTGATAGCAGAATATTGCCCACAGAGTAATATAAAAGGCTAATAGAGGACACTTCCACAGGCCCCTGCGGCTGATTTGGGTTCGCAGCGCCCCAAACCAGTGTGGGGACACTTTGCAGCCTCAGAGATGGCAGGCCGCAGAAAATACTGTCTCGGAGGCCATTTTGTAGTAACTAGCAATACTATTCAGCCTCCGAGACCACGTACATGCGTGCTCGTCTCTGAGCCCATACTTTACTCCATTCTACCGCGTCGTTTGCATGCATCGATGAGATTCGTGTAACCTGCACCGATAGAATGGCAAGCACACGATGCCAATGTGCGTCAATGCATACATTTTAATTAAAACATGATAATCATCGGAGGAGCGAGAGTTTTTATTTTCAAGTGATATACTTGGTAAGCATATGCCCACTTTGTTAATGTATGAGAAACGCAGGCACAAAGAGAGGTTCATTGCACTGCGAGACGCGAAAATACAGCTGACATATAATGATGATAAATTACACACAAGAAATAAACATATAGGCAACAACATAAGAAGACCCGCAGCAGAGTAAAACTGCAATAAACGCACACAACTACACATACAGTGCACAATGCGACATGGCAGTAGTTGCCTCAACACTTGACTCCGGCATGAACCGAAAAAAGAAAGAAAGAAAAATGTTGACTACGTTTTCTTTCCCACCTTCGCACTAATTTTATCCTGCACACTTTACATCGCTCTTTCGCGAAAAACAGTCACAAACAGTTGCTGCAGCGAAAACAAAGTACTTTTAGGTATCATGCAAGCTGTCAATGAGGCAGGAGAGTTTACTCACAGATTACGTGCTAGCTTCAGCTAGCATACATTTTTATAGATTCACCACTTCTCTCTTATGCGCTTATTAGAGCTTCAAGCAATTTGCGAACGGCAGAGATAATGATACTCAGCATAGCTGCCCTTTTCCCAAAATCTCAGTCATGCAGTGAAATCGAACACATGCAGCGTTACAAAGAAAGCCTAACGACGCGAGCAGTGACTAAATTATTTGAGTCAAGAAAAAATTTTCTCCCAAACGTGCTGCGAAGCATTCCAAACAGTTCCCTTTCGTGTGAAGCAATGCAAGAAAACAGCAAGCGAAGTGAAGAGCACAAAAAAGATCTCTGCGCCGAACAGCACAATGTCATAAACGTTAGGTTAAAGCTTCAATGACAAATGCAATACACCCTCAACATGGTATTGATGGCGTTCGTACCTATAGCAGCAGCCAAGGTGAGAGGCAGACGAAACAAGTGAAGATCACGACGCACGCCGGCCATCTTATCGCACATCTTTTATGGCATCTCCCTGCAGCTGCCCGTACTTCTTCATTGCCCTAAATACTCATAAACACGGAGCATGACAACGTTGCCGTCGCGTCGCGTCGACGACATATGCACTGTTCTCGCACCCAATCGAAGCCTGATCCCAGCCCGACATTATCGCACCGCACAATTGCAGATGTTAAAGACGGATTCTGGCCGCTATCACATACGTGAAAACACGTACTAGAAAAAGTACTGTAGTTATTAACTAGTACGCGTGTTTCCTTGAAGCAGTAAGCGATGTGTCGCCATCTCATGGCTGGGTTGAAGGTGCGTAGCTAAGCCGCTTTTTGGCCCGAGTGACCATTCTTGTCATTTTTGTGTTACTCTATAGATTGCTCTTGCGCTACAGTGTCTAGAAATTTCTAGACACTGTACTTGCGCCAAACCGTTGGCCCAAGTTAACAGACTGGCTGGATGTGCCCACTGTTTTTGAAAATAAACGAAAAAAAATTTGCCCAACCGTTTATTTTTATAGCTTATTTATAAATTTATAGATTTTGATAGTTATAAAATATATTTTATAACTATCAAAATTTAAATATTAAAACTAAACGTTTGAATACTTTTTGTTTTCATTATTTCTCCCCTCCTCACCTAGTCGCGCTTCAATCGACACGCGGTTGTTGATGTCTGTCGCAATATATTTCTGACCACTTTTCGTTCCGACTTTCGGACTTACTTAGATTGACCTTGACATGAACAATGAGGAAGAAGAAGAAGGAAGAAAGTTTAAGCGGAAAGACAGGGAGGTTAGCCAGTTCTTAGATCGGCTGGCTACCCTGTGCTGGGGAAAGGGGTGAGGGGAATGAAAGATGGTAAAAAGAAATGTTGCGAAGAGAGAGAGAGAAATTACAAAAAAATTGCGACAGAGGAAAGGCAACATCAAAGAGTATAAGACACTGAAGTCTGTCTCTGAGGCCAGTTGTCCGCAAAAAGCGTAGCAAAGCTTTCAAAGCCTTCTGGGCTGAGGATGGGCTCGGCCAATGACCCAGAATCCTTTGTTTCGACAAAGGCCGATCGTCTAGTCTATCCAGAGCTGCAGTGAGTTCTTGTCTTTGCGCGTTGAAATGGGTGCACTCACACAGAAGATGCGCGATGGTTTCTTCGCAGCTGCAGTAAGTGCATGTAGGAGAGCTGGTCATTCCAATGAGATAAGAGTATGCGTTCGTGAAGGCCACTCCAAGCCACAGGCGGCATAAAAGAGTCTCCTCAGCTCGAGATATCCTTGGGGGAAGACGAAGCTGCAGATCGGGATCAAAGTTATGCAGGCGCGCGTTTGTGAAGTCTGTTGAGTTCCGCTGTACCAGTGTGAGGTCACGTGCAAGCGAACGAAGTCTTGTAGCTGCGTCGGTTCTTGAGAACGGGATGGATGTGTATTGGGTACCATTGTGTGCAGAACTAGCGGCCTCATCTGCGCGGTCATTGCCATATATACCGCGATGACCTGGTATCCACTGATACACTATGCTGTGCTGTTTTTCGATTGCTTGGTGATGAAGAAGCCTTATTTCAGCTACTAACTGTTCATTAGGTCCATGGCGAAAGGGTGTTATAAGACATTGAAGAGCTGCCTTCGAGTTCGAAAAGATAGACCAAATTTCCGAAGGTTCTTCCACTATAAACTCCAGAGCTGCACGTATGGCGGCGACGTCAAATGCGATGTCATGAACTTAATTGTGATGTGCCTTGCGGGAATAACCACCACCCCTGCAGAGCTTACTGAAGACACCAAGCCATCCGTGTAAATGCGAAGGCGTCCGTTGTGCTTTTCTTGCAGGTAGAGTAATGTGGCCTGTTTCAGGGCTAGATGCGACGACTTTTTCTTATTTTGGATGCCAGGATTTGTAAGAAGGGCTTTGAGTGGGTGTAGGCACCATAATGGTATCGGCGGCCGTGCTGCATGCGTGAAGTGCAATGGAAGCACTGCGCAATGCTGAGCTGCAGTTGCGCTGAACGCTGAGTGGGGCCTAGAAGTTCGAAGTGAGGCGAGGTGATGAGATGGAAGCCGAGCGAAATGTCTTATGTGCATTCTCAAAGCGTCTACGCGGATGTATGCGTTGACTGGATAATCACGCGCAATGATGACTGTCGCTGCTATAGACGCGCATCTCGGGAGACCAAGGCATATTCTCAGAGCTTGGGCTTGCATCGACTGGAGGACGCGCAAGTTTGTTCTTCCGATCCCGCAAAGCACGGCTAAGCTGTATCGCATATAACCGAGGAACAGAACAGTGTATAGTTGAAGCATTGCTCGTACCGATGCACACCATGTTTTTCCAGCAAGAAACCTCAGTACGTGGGTGATCATGGTGAGTTTAGTTTTCGTGTGGGCGATGTGAGGGCTCCAGGAGAGGTCGCGATCAACTATGACTCCAAGGAATCGGTGGGTCTTCACGTAGTTGATCGTGTGTCCGTTGATTTTAACAATATATGGGCTCATCGCCTTATGCGTGAATGCTATAAGCGAGCATTTCTCTGATGACATCTCTAGTCCCCGTTCTTCCAGGTACTTTGTCGCTATTGTAGCCGCTCTCTGAAGCCGGGCACGCCAATGAAGGCGTGTTACACCTGACGCCCAGATGCAGATGTCATCTGCATATATTGATGAATGGACAGATTCTGGAAGTGCGTCAACCAGGCTGAGTAGCGCTAGATTGAAAAGTGTGGGGCTAAGAACACCACCTTGAGGGACACCACGACGGTTGCAATGATGCGTTGTTGTGCCATTCTCCGTCTGTACAAAGAAAGTTCTGCCTTTCAGATAGCTGTGGATCCATTGGTAAAGCCGACCCCCTAATCCAACATTTTCCATGACATCCAGAATGGCTTCATGTGACACGTTATCGTATGCACCTTTCACGTCCAAGAACAACGCCGCAGATGAACGTTTCAGACTTTTTTGATGCACAACAGACGACACCAGGTCTATAACGTTATAAATTGCGTACCGCCCACGCCGAAAGCCCGTCATAGCATGAGGGTATACCTCGTGGTGCTCCAGGTAGCACTCTAGGCGAGTCAAAATTATCCTCTCCATCACTTTCCCTAAACAGCTGGTAAGCGCTATGGGGCGATAAGAGGTCAAGTGCAGAGGAGATTTACCTTTTTTAAGCACAGGGACGAGGCGGCTGGATTTCCATGAATTAGGGATAAATCCGCTGCTCCACGAGTCATTGTACACGGATAGAAGGGCCCGTCGAGCTGCTTCTCCGAGGTTGCACAGAGCCATGTACGTGATCCCATCCGGACCAGGCGATGAAGATCGTTTGCATGCCGTCAAGGCCACTTGTAGTTCCTCTAGAGAGAAAAAGGTGTCCATTCTTGAATCTCTGGAAACCGGAGCGTGTTCTAGGTGGCGCGTGATGCACGCGGACGCCTGACCAGCAACGTTCATGCAGAAATATCCTGCTACTTCAATTTCGGTGCTGCCTTGGTGGAGAGAAAGACACTTGAAGGGGCGATGTTGATGTGGCGATGGTGGTAGATCACGAACATCGCCACATCAACATCTCCGTGTCTGCGTCAAAGGCTTGTGTGGATCCAACGATTCGCACAGATATTTCCAGCGAAAGGACTGAAGTGAATTGATTCGCCGCTGAATTTTTTTCTGTAGGCACCTTGCCTCCCTCAAGTCGTGAATGGACTTTGTGCGCCTATATCTTCGTTCTGCACGACGACGGATCGCTCTGAGCCGTTCCAATTCCGCTTGATGTTGACAATATTCTGAAGTATGTTGAATATGATGGGTCACTTCTTGAGTAGCACCTCTAATCATATCCTCGAGGGTGTCAAGAGGAGGCGCTTTATTTTTTTGGCACCTCTTTTCCGTCAGTGACCTGAACTTTGTCCAGTCGATGCGAGTTGAAGTGTCGTAATTTGGCGATTTTTCCAGGCCCTTGAATTTTAAATAAGTTGGTATGTGGTCGTTTCCAGGAATTTCATAGTCTGCGAACCACTTGACCTTTCTATTTATAGGCTTCGTGAACTATGAAGGTTACCTATTGCCCTTGGAAGCTTACTTGTCTCATGGTGATTGCTTTTATACGGGTCATGTAGAGTGAGCCATCTCACATCGGTACTTTTCGAGCTTACTTTGCTATAACTGCTTTTCCGACTTTACATTTGTTTATGGTCTAGTAGTTACACGGCCCATTTTCGCGTTACTTTGTGGTAGTAAAAACAGTGTGAGTACATAACTAGCAATATGTTGTAGACAACAAAGCTATACAGGAAACACCAATGCGGGGTATATTTGCGGCTTCGCGAGAACAGGGCGCTACCTGTAGACACGCCTATCTATAGATTTGCTGTAGGACTGCCGGGCACATACACGCACGTGCCAAACCTTGGTCGTTTATACCCAGAGTGGACATAACGCAAAGCCAAAGATGGCAAATGTGCTGCTATACCTAAAAACCTCCAATTGCACTCTATTGACGAAGTTTGATGGCTACAAGGAGCCAGATATGCACGTCGAAGCAAATTATACATGTAAAGTAGTTGCTGCAATGAATGCTGTAAGTAAATTTACATAAAAAGTATACCACTACAGGTGCATCAGAATACCCTGAACAGACCATCAAGGCAGATTCAAATGACTAAAAATCAAGACATCGGTGTGCCTCCTTCTACTCAACCGATGATTGCGAACATAATGTTTCGAAGCAGTCTTAGGAAGGAATTTGCGCATGGAAAATTGGTATTTTTTGCAACATCACGTGTGTATAGGCCAGCGTGAAGTACGTGAGAAGGACTAGAGGTGTCAGGTGTCCTTTAGGACAACCCAACTCAAAGGCAACCGATCGCAATCGTGACATTTGAATTGTTGACTTGACTGGGCTTGGGAATGTGTAAGTTGACTATACTCAACTTATGCTAATGTATATAAGTATAGTCATCTCATGTGTAATGAAGTAACCACGTAGTAACGAAATTAGGCAGCAACAACAATTTATTTTAATTAACTTCAACGGCGATGACGACAACAATAACAACATCTGCAACAAAAAACTGTGACTTTCCACTTAAGGGACGAACTTTTCGGGCACATATATTTCTTATCACAACTAAATCACTGTTTGTTCTAATTGAAATGCAACAAAGAAGAGAATAATTACGCAAACACACGTAGCTAAATCAATGCTTGAGTGCCAATAGCTTGATCAAGACCACAAGGATCTTCATACACAGCAGCAGGCGGAGCGGCGTTACTTTCTGATCCGTTGCACTGATTTTTTTCTCGTAAGTTGCACACAGAAGCATGCCGAACAGAAAGCATATTTTTCACTAATGCCCATGTGGTGATGTCCATCTACTATTTACCAAATGTGCTTTTTTTCTATATTCTTAATGACAGCATTGTAGGCACGCTGGTATCTGGTGCGTAGCTTCACGCCTTGAAGATTTTCGCTCTAATCTAGTAAAAACAACGGTATCCAGTAAGTGTACTGCGAGTAACTGTATAAGTGGAGTTCAAGGCGATAATTACGTACCACATCACCGGAACGTGTGGCTTAATAGTTTGTTTTGCCACATTGTACATATTCTCTTCCCTTCCACCTCACACTTCTCAGCGGAGTCAAGAAAACAACGACGAAACGCATCAGGAGTTTGAACGGGCGACAGTGCAGCCACCGCCGGCTTTATCTGCACGAAACCCGACGGAGCACAATAAGCGCTGCCGAGAATCGAGACCAAAGACGAGGGGGCCCGGTCTAGATCGCTGCTGCCCGCTGTTCTTGCCGCTGGTCTAACGACCAGTGTTCGCACTGCGCGGCACCAAAGCACCCCCTCCCCCCTTGATTTTTTTTTCGTCCCTTAGAGGCGACGCTTTTTTCGCGCGGAACGAAAGCGAGAGCGGCGCCTCGCGTGCGCACCGCAGTCACCGCAGTACACCTGACGTTCCCCATCTCGCCCTTTTTCTCTCTTTCTCCTTCTTTTTCGGCCGACCTTATCGCCGGAATGAGAGCCCAGTTGGTCTTATCCCGGGTCCTGACAAAAGAAGTGCCCATTCGTCGAGAAGGCGGCTCTCACCGCGATCTCGTCCGCTCTCGGCTTGCCTGGACGGCCGGCCGTTCACTTCCACACTGTGCGCGCGGGACAAGCCTTCCATTCTTCAGGCGCAGCAATGCACCCTTGTTTTTTTTTTTCTGGACTCGTGCATTCTCGCTCGATGTGTATTTATATCTCTCCCGCCTCCTTTTCCATCGGCTACCGCCAGCCCAACGCATGCATCCACGTTCCTTGCTTGGCCAGTCTTTTCTGGCCGCGCCTGTATTTCCACCGAGTATACTACCTGCCTAGTTGAAGGCAGTGATGAGTATTGATCGCCTTCGCAATCTGCGCACCTCCCTTCCCTATTTCCCTCCAAACCTTGCGATACCTGCTTCGGGAACTGCTCTCTGCCACGCTCATCTTTTTATCGAAGCCTGCTAGATGGGATTCGTAAAACTTAGGCCCGAGGTGATTACATGTCAAAGAGACCTTGCGCGTTGTTTTTATGCTTTTCGCCTCCCCCCCCCCCCCCAGCTCTCAGTTCACTTAACTTATCCGAAGGCTAGTCTACACTACAGGGAAGGGAACGCCTCGACCTGGTTTGTTTCTTTCTGCATACGGCGGGCCCGGTCGAGCTGAGGCAAGATTGAAATGCACGGGACGCAGATTGAAGTCGGCCTCCGCGGCGACATAACTCACGAGATGGAGCCGTCCATCGGCGTTGAAGGAAAGAACGTGCCTTGAACAAGATCAGGGGTGTCGCCATCTAAGCGGTGATGCATGCATGAGGTCATTTGCGGGGCCAACTTCCTTGAGAATATTCCATTATGTGACAACATACGTACAGGTGATTTTTCTTGCGGCGAAATAAAATTCATCGTTCATACTCTGTTCCCACGTCACCAGTTTCTTTTATAGCCTGACTTTAATCAGGTAGCGCCGAAAGGAACACTCATCACTTTGATCTTAGCCAAAAGGCCACCCCAAGTGTAGGGTAGTCAACCGAGTCAAGCTTGGTTAACCTCCCTGCCTTTCCTCTCTATTTATCTCTCTCTCTCTCTCTCATCTGTGTTCGTACTTCTCCCATATTCCACTCTCAAATAAGACGTAGAAATATGCAAACATCATCGGCGACTTTTTGTTTTCCTCTGTAACTCATGGGCTGAGTAAAATTTGTACATCCCTGAGCTTGGATACCACCAAGATCCCACCAGACCAATAGTGAACTCAACTGGTCTAAGGATAAGTGCTTTCAGTGGATACAAAGAAATCAGATTTTTGCTTGAACTTTTTTTCATCTGCTCATGAAAAACAAAATAAAAATGTATTTGATATGAATGTATTCATTATCAAGAAACTCGAGTGGGTTCGAACAAGCAATACGGCAAGCGCGAATCCGATCTGAGGGGACTAGAGTATTAGAGCGTGCTTCAAGCACACTAAAATGCTCAGCGGTAGACATTGAACCAAGGACGGAACGGGGCTTTGGCGAAAGATTCCAAATATTCAACTGTGAGCAAGAATGAGACGTGCCTTTGCTACAGATAGACCTCTGAGAAAATGACTGAGCGTGCAAACCTGAATATTCAGTCCGGCGTGCAAATTGGCACACAATGCTATTTTGGTAGTGATTCAGGCCAACTTTTCTCTCATAATACACCTCTCTCTATCTACCTGCGCTTTAATCAATGGCTCAAGTAACTTTGGCATTATATGGCGTGATGGAAGTAATTTTACATTGTGTTTTAACGTGTACCACAGCGTTGACGCCAACATTGTCAAGCATTTGTAGTTTGTGAAATAGAAATAATAAATATTTTTAACTATCCTGTGTAAAATGACGGCTTCGTGGCTTCATACGCTGTAATTCACACAATTGTATTTTTTTTTATTCATTTCTCTTATCCACAGTACCCACAGGGCTCTAGACAAAGAGCAAGCTCTATAGAGAGTAAAACTCTGGAGCGCTTGACTGTCTGCGAACTTCCTTATCGCTTACGAATTTGTAGATTGTACTATATTGGGGGCTGTGAACGGCAACCGGAAAGCTGGTAGCGTCCTATTATTTATATTTCTTCTGGTGAAATGGGTTAGAAGTTATCATCGAAGGGAAATGGTGAAACTTTTGTGCGTTGGCGATTATGTCACTATCAATGCTTTATATCAGAAGTTCAGCAGAACATTTAGGTCGCTGCGGCATGAGCTAAGCTTGTATAATATACGTTGATATCAGATTTTATGTTGCCATGTCGTCCACCATCCTGATGTCGTGTAAACACAGATACCAAAATACGGACACTCGAAACTCTATGCATGTTTCGTGCCACTTGTTCATTGTGCCTCGCGAGATTCCGTTTTCCTTCCGTTACTGTTTTTTTTTTATGCTGTAGCAAGAGCGCGCAAAACAGTGATGTACTTGCATATCATTGTCGGCACAATCATGATTTTCAGTCTGTTTTGATAATTATCGCACACTGATTCCTATGATAAACGCTTACCTTGACGTGTGGCTTATCCCATTACCAGAGCAAAACCAGAATTACCACAATAATAACAATGTCCACTTATTGCTATCATCACTGACTTTCAAACGCTTGCAGTAGCCTCATGCCAACTCTTCCGTACGATAAAAAACGACAACTTAACAGTGATATATAACCACCAACAATTATTCCTGAGAGTTTTCAATGTTAAATGCTTCAAGTACCATGACATGCTCTCTCGCAACGTAACCCATACAAAGAAAGATATAGATAAGAAACATCGTTTAATTAGGGCTGTGATCGCTTGCTGTTTTCTGCCCCAAACGAGTTCAATCACACAAGGACATCTCCCAACTGCTAATATTATATTAAATAATGAGCACTTCAGTATTATCCATATCAATAATGACAGTTGTCCCCTTGAAATTTTTCATGTGCCGTAGCGCTGGCCCGAAACGGTACAAAGACGAAGCGTGACAACTAATAATAACGTGAACATATTTAGATGGTTAGGGACTTGTGGTTTCCCTAAATACATGCAAAAACATCAAGATATTTCTACATAATACTAATCGTTAAGGTAGCAATAAAAACATGGGCTAATGAGCAGGATCGTCGTTTTCACTCTGTAATATCCGTCAAAAAAGTGGTATTTTCTCGCGTATGAAATAAGGCCGCACCTTGTTCCGCTTGCGGCGAGAGTTAAGCTCTTTTTATTCGTATAACATGCGGAAAGAAGAGTGCGTGAATTGAAACTACGCAAATGAGCGAGGAACTTCTTCGCGCACTGCGGTACGCGATTATTCGCACAACAAATTGCACTTCATTATCCCAGTGATTTCGAGGTGAGCTCTAAGGCGCGCAATCATTAAAACACACGCCTCATTCGCGTACCACGCTCAAACGTGTGATAGCAGAGAGTCGGCAGCAGAGCTCTTGTCCTGAGAGCTTCACTGGGAGGCTTCTCGTGGTTCGAGTGGTGCTATAGAAAAGAAACATTTGCGGCCGATGCATGGGCGTTGTGGCGGCGCGACCTATAGAGCTTCCAGAGTGTGCGGTTTTTGTGGCAGCGAGCGGGGCAGTCTTGGGGCGTGGTCTTCTCGGCTGGACGCTGACAAGGGCCCGTGCTGTCCCCTCCCAGGGCCAGGCGGACGCCTTCCGGGTGGAGGGGACTCCGGCGTACCTGTCCGCCTTCGTGCCGACCAAGACGAAGCCTCCACCGCCACTCGCGGAGGACGTGTTCTACGGGACGCCGCCACTCAAATACACCTTCGCTTGGGTGCGTGCTGGCCCCATCCATTGGCTTCCTCCTCCCCTCGCCTGACCCAACCCGTGCGTCCATTTGTCCCTCACAATGTGCACGACCCCAAGTCTGCACAAACCTTAGCTAAAGCTCTCGAACCTCGCTGCCCGAACACGCTCGTCGTGCAATAGAAGTCGGGCAGAAATTACCTACCGGGGATATATAAGTAAGGCAAAAGTGCGAGAGAAGATATAAGCTTCAAGATGTGAAGAATCTTGAACCTGGGCTGTCGCTGGAGTAAACGTCTAGACAAATGGTCTTGTCCTGTTCATAGGGGCCACTGCTTTGAAGAAGACCACTTGTCGAAACGTTGGCACTAGCGACACCCCGTGGTCAAGGATTTTGCATCTACTAGGGTGTTGTAACTTATTGTGCTAATATAAACGATAGTGTTGTACAAAACGTTTTAAAACTATCTGGAAACATAGTTAGAAAATGGTACGTAACGGGCTTTATACTGGCACCTAGCCACATTATACCCTTCTCGAGATAACAGGTTACCGAACGAAGATTTAGTGGGGAAAGTACGACCTAACAAACAAACAAACCAACAAACACGCACAAACAAACACACGCACATATTTGGGAGAGGACACCTACAGAAGCTTGCTTGAATGAACGAATTCGCCATTGATCACGTATAGCTATTGCACCGGGGCTAAGGCACTACTTGCCATTTTACTGCGAAAATACGGGGAGAACAGAGTCATCCTCAATCATAGCTGTAAGGATAGTGTGCATACATAGCTGATTCAAGTAATGTGGTGTCTATAGATGATACTACGTGTTTTGCGGTACATAAAGCACAGAAATTTCAGTCTCACTGAGCTAGCGAATCCCCGAGATACTAGCGTGACAATGGTACGCTCTGAAAACTCTTTGACTATATAGTAAGACCGGATGCATGTCACTATACTGTTTAATAGCGTGGTGTGAATGTAATACCACCAGAGTACTCGACAGAGTATCTGTGCTGCTAGGACTGCTAAGCTTAATATTTCGAACACTATACAACAGTGGTGAGCGAACATTTAGCTGTAATTTTTTGTCGCTTGTAAATGTATAGCACTGGGTGTTTGCATTGTACTTGACACTAAACAACCTGGGATCGAAAGTTATTGCTATTTTAAAAGTGGAATTGCTACAGCTATGCACTAAAACCCGCGCCCAATACATTCACTTACATACTTCACCTACATAAGAGATAGTAGGATTGAGCGTGTTGGTATAACATGATAAAGAGTGCTTACCAGCGCATTTTCTTTTGTGTGCGTCTGGCCACTCTCAGATCATCAAGTGACTTCGTGCGTCCATAACGTCGTTCTGCACGACAACGAATCACTCGGAGTTTCTCGAGATCAATGTCCATATCACTGCGAGATGAGCCCAGTGGAAGCGAACGCGTGGTGGACTGTAGGGCACTCTTTGTTGCATCCTCTAGGTCGAAGGGTGAGCCGCCAACATAGTCTTCCATTATTAACTTGTATTTTTGCCAATCGGTGCACTGGACGACTCTGGAAGACTTGAGACTTGGAAAGCCGTCAATCTTCAGGTATGTTGGGATGTGGTCACTACCCCTTGTTTCCAAATCCGAAAACCAGTGTACTCTGCTGGCGAACGAGCGTGAGACGAAAGTGAGGTCCAGGCAACTGCTATAGGCCGATCCGCGCAGATAAGTAGAGCTGCCGTCATTCACGAGGATAAGTTCACACCCAGGAGCGAAAGACACTAACTGTCTACTTTTAGTGTTGACGCTGGAGCTTCCCCATAGGTAGTGGTGGGCATTGAAGTCGCCAGTTATCACCCATGGCTGGAGAGTTGAATTCAAAGTTCCGCGCAAGCGCTCATGGTCTAGGCGACTTGATGGAGGTAAGTAGGCTCCGATGATTGTGAATGTGGTCTTCTTGTTTTTTTACTGTTAGGCAAACGTACTGGTTTTCTTCGTCAGGGGGTACAGGGTGATGAACATAAGTTAAGTCGCGCCGTATGAACACAACGACCTTGCTGCGTTCTCCATGGGTAGAAGACATAAAGCACTCATATCCAGACAGTCTCATCTGGGCTGACAAGTTCGGTTCACAAATCACAATTATGGAGAACTGGTTTGTGAATTCATATTGCCAAAACTCTGACATACGCGCCCTAAGTCCTCTGGCATTCCACTGAAGGGCAGATGCGTTCTTGACCTCCTCTCGAAAGGATGACTTGTCGCGGGCCATAGTTTTACCTTAGAGCTGCAAGCACCGGACTCAAAGTGTCCAGCACCTGGAGTGCGCTCTGCGCTGACGGGGTGTTCATGTTGCTTAGGAGAATGCGCATTGCGCTCATAAGGGTCTGCAACATGTTAATTACCTGGCGATCCTCAGTTGTCTTTTCATCAGTGGTTTGTGATGGCATCAAGGTCGGCGGGATTCGATGCACCTCTGAAACAGGCTGTGTTCGTGCAAGGGATGGCCACTCTTCACGAGGTGGGAGTGTTGACCCTGATTGAGTTTTCGGTGCATCCGTCTTCGCAGAGCTTGATGATGAGGGGCCAGTTGTTCTTGCTTGAGATGACGTGTGTCTTTCGGCAGATGTCACGTTTGGTGATCTGTGGTGACGCCGACGTCACCTGACAGTAGCAGCGGCTTCTCTGTGCGTTGAATTGTCGCGCACCATGCGTTTCAGCACCGCGTGTTCATTTCGCACTCGCGGGCAATCTTTAGACGACGCTTCATGAGCGCCGTGGCAGTTGGAGCATTTGAACGCAGTTGCGTGGCACGTGTCTTCTGAATGAGGTTCGGCACACCGCGGCCACATGACATTGCAGGGTACATACTCCTTTTACATGTCCCATCTTGAAACATCTGTATCATTGTAGGGGCTTCGGTATGTATGAACGGGCCTGATGGCGAACGTGGCCAACTTTGACGTGTGGGGGAAGACTGTCTCTCTCAAAAACGATCTTCAGGCAACGTGACTGACCAAGCCTTGCGATGTGCATGATGAGGATGTCGTCTGTAGTTGGCTTTATCAAGATTGGAAAATCGTCAGCGGGAATGGAAATGTCCACGTCATAAATGACGCCAACACTGCCCTTATAGTCAGTGGGGATCACTGATTTAACTGTGACTTTGTCGATTTCCGAGATGTTCTGTAGGCTTTGCAGTGCATAGAACATCAACTGCCAGAACATTCTTCCGTGAGTTGATCCTGACGTCTTTAATTTCATTTGGAGCGAGTCCTTCGAGGTATGCAGAGAGGACTTGCCTGTTAAGCCGCCGTAGCTTGGCTGAAGGGTCCATAGCCATGAAGAGTATAGTGTGTGGCCAACGCTGCGCGGTAGCCTGCATGGTGGATATACTCGCCGTCGACGATGTTCGTAGCCGTCTCCTTTTTGCATTGCGGCTCGTGCCGAGTGTGTAGTCGTCATCTGATGACTCGAAACCGTCGGAATAAAGCTCCGTTGCCTCGCTGCCTGTGCCACTTGCGGTGGTCCCACGTTTCCTAGCCGCTGCCAGACGTAGCGGTTGTCCACCTCGAAAATCCTGAGAGGCTTCTTCATCCATTCTCGCAAGGAGGGAGCGGTAGCTCCCAGAATTTGCGCAAATCAAACAGGAAATTTGAGACAAGGGTACAAGCGTTCTATGAAAAACACACTTCGTCGTCGTCCTCTCTAAATAAATAAAATCTACGATGTCAAGCTTGGCTTGAATGTGATGGTGAAGGTGCTAGGAAAAGACTGATTTGATTAGAAAAAAAGAGGAGTAAAAAAGGTGAACACTCGGTGCAAGTCATGCTGAACAGGTACTTTATACGTAAATATTGTCAACTAAACATTTAGTTTCATCGGAGAATGCTTGGAATAGCGCGCAATTTCATCGCTCACTCGATTGATTGATGTCGCGATCGCTGTAAACAAAAGCACCGTGTTCCTGGTGTTGTAATTAGACAGCTCATGTTTCACTGTGTGTTCGTTAGTTGTCGCAACTATCAGAATAAAGCCGAAGGGTCCCCTCCCGGACATAATCTTGCGATAACCACATGTTCTATTTGCTTTCAGTAAACTTCGCCACTCGCAGTGCCTTGACTTCCGCAACATTCAAGTATTGCTATGTTCTAATAATAATATCTGAAGTTTTACGTCCCAAAACCACGATATGATTATGAGATACTCCGTAATTCAGGGCTTTGGAAATTTCGACCAACTGGGCGTTCTTTAGCGTGCACCGGCATCACGCAGTATACATGGGCCTCTAACATTTCAACCCCACAGAAATGCGCTGCTGAAGCCGAGATAGAAGGCACGACCTTCGAGTCAGCAGCTCAGTTTTCTATCTTCTCATATACAAAATACAATATGCGGTGTCAGCTGGAGTTTAACGATTTCGGCAGTAGTACAATATTTGTTCACGAGGCGTTTATGTCAAGTGCGAAAATTCGTGTTTCACTATACATTTATAGGTGCCCCAAAGTGCAGTGGTGATTGTTTCGTGCAAAAATAAAAGGAAAATACACAAATAAATCCCAAATGCCTTAAATAACGCTGGTTGATTTCTATGTGTGTGATGTAACCTTAGCCTGTATAATTCTCCCAATGAGAATAGGCCGCATAAAGCAACGCAAACAATAGAGCGATTAATGTGCATGCGTATACAGGCACAGAACTCTTTCGTGTAAAAGGTTGCTTCTCGCTTTCTACACAGCCCATAGTGAGACAGTTTCCACATGTAGAACGTCAGCGACAGTATTCCGTTAAAGCAACGCATGGCTCCGATACATTAATCTTTAGATGGTAATATTCGTGCTTCAGGAGCCACCCAGAGCAGATAGTGTGGCGTTTCGTCACACTGTTGCTCTCATCTCTAGTCACCACCGCGCATAACATCGCCGGCGATGGACGAGTTGAGAATACTAAACAGCCGAGCCCAGCTCTAGCGCGATTTCGTATCGCGCAACAGCATACGCGCCTGGCGCGTGCTAACTGCCTGGGCGCGGCCAGAAGCGATGCGCCGGCGGGTCATTTGGGTGTGATTCTCATTAACTAATGCTGATTACCTCGTTAGCAGCGCAAACCATTGTAGCACTGAATTGAGCCGCATCGCATTTTGAAAGTACCCCTTCCCCGCCGACAGACGTTGTCGTCACTCTCCCGTCGTCCGAGGGCGTTTCGGAGACTGGCACAAAGCCGACGTAACAGCCTCTCTGCCGCGCCTGACCTCCTCTTTCCCTCTGCCATTCTTCTTGCCCCATATACATCTTTCGTGTCGCAATGTTTTCTTTTTCCTTTTCTTATGTGGCTTCGTTGCGTTGCAAACAGTCGTTAGAGACGACGCGTCAAGAGACACGCATTGTACGCTGTCGGAAAACGAAGGGAGGGACGTGTATGCAATTGAGGCGGGCCGATGTGAGTTTTTGTTCACAAAAGCGACACACAACGCGCGCACAAATGTTGGAAGCAGACTCGTTTGCATCCTTTACAGGGAGAGCTCATCACAGGCGTAATCCGCTCGAGGAACTCGTTGGCGCCGTGCCTCGTTTCTCTACGCGTTTTAGTTGCGGTATTTGATGCTGAGCTCACCGACATGTAGACGTTGGGATTGCAATAAGCGCAGCGCATGTGGGAAAATTCGAACGTGCGTGTATGCATACGTTGTCCGATATGTCGTAGTACATACGGTTCAGCAGCAACCACCTCGGCTTGGCTTGTTACCACTCCTCGTCATATGGCAATAGAATACAGTAGTACAGTGGATCATCTTGCACTACCCTTGCAAAAAAAAGGGTTGCAAACTACCTAAAGTTAGATTACTGTTATACTCACTTGGCGGTGACAATAAGCTGTACAAAATGCAGTTTCAGTACAATGCCTTTTCATTACCAAACAGTCATTTTAAAATTATAATCTAGGGTTTTACGAGACAAAAGCACATCATTAAAAGACACATCCTTTTAATTCCTGACAAATTTATTTCGCTTGACAGGTTATTATTTACGACAGCAGGCAATGATCTCGTCTTTATATAAACGTAAGACTTGATGAAAACTCTATTCCCGTATTAACTAACGTCTATGCAACCCTACCGTGTCCTGGGTTTTCAGACAATTGAACGTGTGAAAATGTAAAGGTCTCACAATGAGAGCTTCTTTTTTGTTATGATTGAAAACTCACATATGCAGCATTTTCGCTCGTTTTTGTCTCCCCGCGTGCGGCTCAACACTAACTAATATGCCCCCTGTGTTTTAAGTAGCTTTAGGACACGTACGAAGCAGCTACGGTCAGCTGAGATGGGTTGTACGGCAGGAGACCACTCTCAAGGTTATAGTGATTGCATGCAGTTTTAAGTGGAGTTGTGAATATAAATAGCATTTTTATATAGTTAGCGTGATGGGTTTTATGCGGGCAATGCATCTGGCTGGTGACGTCCGTCACGTACACCCGTGCATGTTACATGCGTAAGCGCAGCAAATATGTACACCGAAAGACATTGATACGTTCAAAATTATCCCATTTTGTCACAGACGCTTCCCTCGTGAAATGAAATAGGAAAGCTTTAAAAATGTCCTTCAAAAAGCACACGCATTTAGTCTGCGGATAAGTCTAAAGTCAATATAGTACTCCATAACAAAAGGAGGCTTAGAAAACCGCAGGGGTATGCTCCTAACGAAGAGCCCAGGTTATAGTATACTAACCACGAAGGCTGGCAAATCTATTAGGCAAGTCGAATTGATTAGTCTTAGGGTTATTCCTGGAGCGAAATGGAACAAATAGAAGAACAAAACAACACATCACGAGAAAGACTTAGGAGGTTATAAGAGTGCTAAGAATAATCACTAACAGACACAGATGATTGGGAGAGGACAGCGCCGTGAGACTGGTCCACGCATTTGCCTTGTGTCACTTCTTCCATGCGTCTGGGATGCTTAGATGACCACACATACAGCTAAACATGTTGAACAGATTTACTAAAAGGCTCCTCAGAACTACTGCATAATGGTCGGTTAACACACCAGCTCAATAATTAATGAAGCGGGGGCTCCACAACATAATATCTGATATATTCGACGCTCAGCAGATTGCCCACAAAGAGAGCCTTCCATAGAACAAGGTCAGGTATAGAGCAATGCTTCAAAAGCTACACCGAATCCAGTTATTGGAGTAAAGACACGGTAGAACTAAAGGACAGTACGGGGGATATAATCAAGGCCACTCTTGTCCTTATAAATATGCACCCGGTGCACAACAAGGAGAGAAGAAAGCCAAGGGTCAAAGCTATGCTGCAGAAAACAGAGCATGCGGCTTTTGTAGATGCTGCATGGGATAGAGGAAAGAAAACCTTCACGGCAGTAGTAGTAGATGCCGATGGACCCACTTGGGATGATATTACAATAATTTCTGAATAGGCGACAGTCGCGGAACAAGTGGCAACAGGCTTTAAGAAATAATAAGTGGACACGAATTTACAGGGACTCCAAAAATGGCTAAAATACACTTTACTAAAGGCTTTGTAACCAACAGGGCAGCCCAGCTGATTGGTGAGATTGGCAGCAAAATCCGCTGGTTTTGTGCACAAATGAGGTCTCGAGCCATCTGGGACGAGCTTAAAAACCAGCTGAACGAGGGCTTTCTATCCGTGCACTACACGTCCAGGATCCCAACAACATGCAGGAGGAGGACAGGGACCGATGGCTTACATTCAATAAAGTCAGAAATCATATAAATTACCCAAATTCAAACTTTATTAAAAGATGTATCCATACATATAGATAAGGCTGAATCATTTACGGGAAGTATAATGGCATTATTGCTGTGGACCGTATGCTTTAACACTGTCCTGTGGCTTTAACAGACTGGGACAAGAAAAGAGACTGGTGGCAAAGAGTACGCCTTTCACAATGTAGCTCTTTCATATCAAGCACAGGCCGTACAGAAAGGCCCACGATATGTATACGGTGGTAACGTTACACCGTACTGTTCCAACGTGAAAGGCGCCTGCGTCGTCGTAAGCGTGCCTTGGGCACCTGAATAATGTTTAGCATACCATACAATAAAAGCACGCATTGCAGTGATATTCCGCTGATGGCTGATTGTTTCATGAAGAATTTCCTTTGTATACAAGCCAGCGCGTTAGACGCTTGGTGAGTTTTCACAGCGCCTGCGCCGTGTTGTTGAGTCACAGGTGCGAAATTCCAATTGACACTGACCGTTGACAGCGACCAACTTCTGCTGTAATAACTTTTTGAACTTTGCGCAACATCACAATAGCTGGTGAGGCCATTCAGGCAAAGCGTCGTGGAGGCTCAGTGGCTACGCTGATTGGTTGCTAACTCAAAAGACATGGTCTCGATGCCCCGCCGCGGTGGTCTAGTGGCTAAGTACTCGGCTGCTGATCCGCAGGTCGCGGGATCGAATCCCGGCTGCGGTGGCTGCATTTCCGATGGAGGCGGAAATGTTGTAGGCCCATGTGCTCAGATTTGGATGCATGTTAAAGAACCCCAGGTTGTCCAAATTTCCGGAGCCCTCCACTACGGCGTCTCTCATAATCATGTGGTGGTGTTGGGACGTTAAATCCCACATATCAATCCATCAATCAATCAATCAATCAAAACATGGTCTCGATGCAGACGGCGGGGCTCATATTGCGACGGAAGCGAAATCCTATAGGATCTGGCATTGTGCGATGTCAGCGCACGTTAAATATCTCAGGTGGTCGAAATGCAGCCCTACACCATGGCGTCTCTAGTAGCTTGAGTTCCTCTGGGAATGTTGAACCTTGTAAACTATCCAAGCTTATCCAAGCATCCTTGTGATTCTGGTGTTTAAATCAGGACGCAGAATACATTACTCACATCTGGTACTCCTCACTTGACTCAAGAATACAGCGAGGAAGAATTATTATATAAATATGGGGTTCGCTTGTGCACTCGACTTCTTAATTTTTCTTCGGGCTGTTTTCCACTTCACACGATATCATCGCTTGCTCCTATAGGACGTAGTGAACGTCAACGTTTTAACGAGTACATCGCAGGCTACCACGGGAAATGTTTACAAGGTAACCTATGATTAAGATTCTTCTGTGCAATATATTTTATGTGAACTTTCAGTGGATATCATCTCACGTTGAATTTTAAGGGAAAAAAGTCGTAATCTTGCATTACAAGCACGGGCGGGTATAACGAATGTGGGAACTCAAAGGGTCATTAGAACTCCAGAGATGTAACACGCAATCACTTTAGGGCGATCCACAAGACTCCACATGAAGCCTGTGGGGTCTGCAGGCTTGATCGCACATTATCTACGCTGTTTAGGACTGACTACGGCTTTATTTATAACACCCCGGCTTTTCAATTCAGGACTGGTAGATGCACTTCTCAACTCAGCTATTTTTGTAGTCATATAAGAAATAACGAACTTTTTATTTAGCTGTGCCTGCTATTCTATAACGAATGAAAAGCGATGGTCCGCAACCTGAAAAGCCGCATCCTTCGACAACGCACATATGAAGACTTCGTTTTTTTCGGCAGCTCCGGGGCATCTGGGAGTAGAGTGCTGCGACTGCTGTTTGCCTTCCGGCGAGACACGAGGCTTTCTAACACCTGGCAACACACCGCTACTACAAATGCTTCAGGGGCTGAGGTTGAAATATTGCTGGCTATATATTTCAGGCTAACACCACCTGCTACACCCCTACCACCACCTATAGCCCTTGCTTAACATCGCATTTATGTTCTAAAACTTTATGCAGTTACCAGAAAACTCAGTTGGCTTTTTTAAAAGGTTTTTAGTATTGTTTATGAAGTTGAGCAATGAGGCTCCTGTATTTTTTGTGTGCACAAGTTTAACATCCGTAAAAAGCACTAATGGCAAATGTTGCCATTGCAAGATAGCAAGTAACGCAAAGCTTGTATCCGTCCTAGTTCAAGTAAATATGTGATGGCAGATGACTTCTGCGTAACCCCGCCACGTGGCGCAAGATTTATAAAAGAAATTCCTCTTCATCTACTCTCTTCCTTGTAGCTTCGTCCTGCGAATGGTGGATGGCAATGTTACCCTTTCAAGAAACAATGTTCCTTAAGAAAATTTCTTCGTCCGAATGGGCAGATTTTTTTTGCGTGTGCTGTTTTTTATTGGCTGGTCACATTAGTTAATATATTGTAAAATATTACCACTGACTCAAATTTTTTTGCAAACAACTCTAGCCCACAATCTTTTTGCGACTGTTATCGCTAATGTTTAGGCAACTTTAAGCACCTTAGAATTTCTTTGTACCTCAGTCCTTTGTAGCAGTTAGTAAATGCATCAGCAAGGTGCTTTGTTGCACTTGACGTTGTGTCCCGATTACGTAGGCGTTAATTTACTCTGACATAAGTGCATAACGGTGTACATCCTTGCACATTCAAATTTGCAATCATACAAATGCGTCGCAAATGGAATATGGTAGCAGCCGTCGCAGTGGCGCAGTGCTTTCGGTGTTCGAGTGCTAATTGCAAATACACAGTCTTCAATCCCGGCCGTGCCAATCGCAATTCGATGCAGGTTAAATGCTGGAGGCCCGTGTACTTCACGTTCTCGAGGGGTCGAAATTATCTGAAGCCCTCCACTACGGACTGCAATGAACTCGACAGGATTTGATTATTTATTATTTTTATTTACCAATTTATTTATTTATTTATTTATTTATTTCGTCAGTGAGTGAGCGAGTGAGTGAGTGATAAGGAAACAAATCACGCGGATATGTACAACGTAACGATGTTTTCAGGAGGAGGGATAAAAAAACATGCTTGACCACTTCGTTATAGGAATCAGTATTGTACGAAAGTAAAATGTCTCCTTACGAAAGTAGTGAAATACTTACTGAACGTTGATGCTATAAGGTAGTTCGCAAAATGTATTTTAATGTTTGACAGCTATAGAACCCTTTAACGTGAATTGGGACATGTTAACGCTCGTCAAACGACGACAAACGTTCGTGCTCAATGAATAAACAGACCATTGTGCTAGCCGTAGCAGTTAATGGTGAGAACAAAATCAGAGAAAGCGGTGTGGCAGCCAGAAGAGCATCGCTGTTGTCCGCAGAACTTAGGCTATGAGGTCGCCTACTCGTGGCATGTTATGGAATGCAACGGCCCAACTGGAGGGAAATGCAGCGTGCGTCATGTCGCCCCTGCTGGCCAGCCGCGATATTCTTCTCGGGACGAGCCTGAGCGGCGAACATGGTGCTTATACTGGACTATTTTTATGGTTGAGTATGACGGTGCTATAGCCATGCTATGGCATGGCTATTTTTGGAATCGATGGATGATCGTAACAGGCGGACGCTGGGCAGTTTCTTAATAAGGCGTCGACGTCTGGCAGTTTGTTAGGGCGTCGACAAAATAGCTCTTTTTCTTTTGAAAACGCGCCGAATGGTACAAACGCGTAGTAATGACACTTTGAAGTAGCTAATTGTGGAGTCCGTGGTCATGATGCCTCGCCACCCCGCCGACCAGGAGTACTGTGTGAAGACGGTGTTGGATTTGTATAGCTTTCAGAGTACGAGACCATGGCGCAGTGGCTATAGCATACCCGGCTGCTGTGCTCGCAGCCGGGTATCGTGAGTGTGACTCTCATTCACGGAATTTTTTCCCTATTTGCCATCTGATCGTCTACAATTTTACACGTCATTTACGTGACGTGATCGAATACGTCACTGATGTCTTGATGGACCCCGGCATAAAATATTTTTGCGTTAGAAGTGCCTTTGACCCCCAAACCTTGCACAATCTTGCAGGGACAGAGAGTACAGCTAGTTACAGAAGTTGAGAAGCCAGTAGTTTTGAAAAAATATATAATTTACCTGCGCTATGTTTCGGTAGTAGGTCCCACTGCGCAGTAAATGCTGTTAGCGCGTTTTAGAACAGGCGGCAAATCTAAATACAACGCTGTGTGCCGAAGCAGAGGGGTGTTAAGCTTTTTCTTGTGTTTCGTTGTCTCTTAACTTTTGACTGTGACTTCACATTATGCAAGAAGGACACATGTGCCATCTCTTATCCTTCAGTGGCCTATGTGCTAGAGTAAATAATCTACACTATGAGTTACGAACAACGCAATTGTGTCATTGGAAATTATGGATAAGCATACATGGACTTTATAGTGCGGACGACGCTGCTTTTTTTTTTATTGCCGCGATACGTTCTCCAAAAGAAGGGGAGGTTCAATGCATTGTGATCTCCTCCTGTTCATGCAGATCCTATCCAAGGACTCGGTGACAGTAGCGGTGGATGCCGTGGTGTACTACCGCATCAGTAACGCCACCATCGCCGTTTCCAACGTGGAGGACTACGGACATTCGACCCGACTCCTGGCCGCGACCACGCTCCGGAACGTGCTCGGCACCAAGAACCTGTCGGAGATCCTTTCCGAGAGGGAGTCCATTTCTCACGTTATGCAGGTCAGCGTCCTTTCGTGGTGACGCCATCACGCAGACGACAAGTACCCGCGAAAGTAACGGCTTCTCTTTTGCTGCTCCATCTTTCAGGCCAGCTTAGACGAGGCTACCGACCCCTGGGGTGTGAAAGTGGAAAGAGTTGAAATGTACGTACGGAAATTGCTTGTTATAGCTTTGGTTTACGGATCAAGAACAGCGCTTACAGTGAGGTTGCATAAAACTAGGTTTCCATCTATTTTTCCTGGGCGTCATCAGAAGCGCCGAAAATTGGATATGTGCCATCTCTGTGCCGTGAGCTCTAAACAGCTTCACTGGTAATCCACATTCACAGAGCAGAATGGCAGACAATCTTTTTTGCATATTTTGCATAGTTTTTTTTTCAAATAGAGGTAAATAATTTTGAGGGTTTGTCATTCATTTGAAAAGTTGGGTTCATATTGGGTTCTTTGTGTACAATTCACTTTAGCAAGTGATGGGCATGTTTTTTTTTTTTTTGTACTTCTCGCGCAGTTTCAAAGCACACGCGTTCAGACATCCAACCTACGCAAATGCATTAACCTCCTTCTCTTTCTTTATATTACTTGTTTCGAACTCCTGACATGCTCAATAATGAGGGTTTTATTTATCGGAACGTTAGCGGCTATGAAAGAGATATGTAATAAATTTTCAAGAATATCTTCTAGTTCGGAGCGATATCCATTCTAGCCTGAGCTTGACTGAAACGTTTCTTTGAAGACCTGGTAAATTGTTCTGTTCAAATGGCACGCCATCTTGTTTCCAGACTGTTCAGACTCTCATTATTATTCGTAGAAATAATTAAATCAGCTTATGCTAATAAAAGCAGGCGATCAGCTATCTAAATCGCCATCGAGGAGTTGCTATATAACAAGTGCTGACTTCTGCCCGTGTGGTTAGGACATTACCTAAGAGTTTAGCGCAGATACTGACTAACACGGTACATGATGAAGAGAGATCGATACGCATAGGTGCCTGTGTGGGTGTCCCTTCGTCTTGTCTCGTCTTCATAGGTTTGCGATAATCTCTTAGTATTCGCTATAAAACGTTTCTTATGCATGTTTTCTGGCCTAGCAGGGCCTGTACATCAGCGTAATTTTGACCGTCTATGATTCAATCTCTTCTCGTTAATAGTCCCCTGCTTGACTGAACATTTGCAATTATTGACTCGTGCATCAATGATCTGCTCGACAGAGAACAAAGTTTCCGTGGTAGGCAAAATATTTTGTGCCCCGCCAGGAATGTAATACCCTGTTTGGGCGTGTAAGCCATGCTTACCGGAGGACTAAGAATGGAAATCGACAACCAGCCGTTCCTAGCACCATGTCAAAAGCAAATCTTACTGGATTTTCCCAAAATAAAGATGGTTTATTTAGAAGCTTTCTTTTTGAGAATTCGTTTGTATGCTTTTGTGGCTTTGTGCTACAAATGCATGCTTGTCGATTTTCTTTCTTATTCCTTCCGCCACCTTTCGGGATTTCACTGAACTGATTTCCAATACAGGGGGACTGCTCATAACACCTCGCAAATATCGAATGCATCCAATGGAAGTGGAACAACACTACAAACACAATACGGAGCGCAGGAGGGTTAGATCACATATATAGAATATATTATATGATAACAACAGAGAACCACACCCAACATTGTAAACACTTTTGCCTTCCGATCGCGCTTTGCAGCAAAGGACGTGCGACTGCCAGTGCAACTACAGAGGGCCATGGCCGGCTGAAGCAGAAGCAGCGCGGAAGCTCGAGCCAAAAGTAGGTGGCACCACAACATAACTGCTTATATAAATATATATATATATATATATATATATATATATATATATATTATATATATATATATATATATATATATATAATATATATATATATATATATATATATATATATCGGATATCGGAAAAGAAGGACACTACTAAGCGGTTGCCCCTAATGGTTTCGACTGGGGACCAGACTTCGTCAGGAATTGTTGATTGTTCGCAAACCTTACAAAGACCGGTCCACCAGTTGAAACCATTGAAATAAAATTAAGGCAACCGCTAAGTTGTGTCTCTTCTCTTCCCAAGTACGTGTTTCTCCCATTGGAAAAACTTCTTCATCTATATATATATATATATATATATATATATATATATATATATATATATATATATATATATATATATATATATATATATATATATATATATATATATATATAATATATATATTGTATATATTATATATATTTATATATATATATATATTTATATATATATATATATATTTATATAATGAGATATAAACAGACAGTAATGCCAAGGAATGTACAGGGGAAGTTATTACATTAATGGAATGTAAATAAGAAGAAAGAAAAGTGGATGAAAAAATTACCAACTGTAAGCAGGAATCGAACCTACGACCTTCGAATTACGCGTTCGATGCTCGAACGCGTAATTCGAAGTCGTAGGTTCGATTCCTGCTTACAGTTGGTAATTTTTTCATCACTTTTCTTTCTTCTTATTTACATTCCATTAATGTTAATAACTTCCCCTGTACATTCCTTGGCATTACTGTCTGTTATATCTGATTATTATTGTGTTAAAAACACGAAAAAACAAACCCTTAGGTATACACTTCTTTCCCTTATGTATATATATATTATATATATATATATATATATATATATATATATATATATATATATTATATATATATATATATAATATATATATATATATATATATATATATATATATATATATATATATATATATATATTTATATATATATATATATATATATATATATAGGGTGTCTCACGTAAGTCCTTAGTCAGAGTTTATAAATATTCCAGAACACATAATCAAGACGCGACCAAACGCACGTTGCTCACCGTTGCCTGGAATTATTCAATCTTTTGTGTTCTGAAATATTGTTTTGTTAGATATGTTTAAGTAACTAACTTTCAAGAAACAAAGATAGATAAAAAAATTCAATTAGCAAAATGTAGATCCGTTTGCAAAACATCCTATTAGACAGCTTTGAACTTTATATCTGTTAGGTGTGTTTTTGTACTAATTACAAATGCCCGCGAAACCCGAAAATTCCACGTCACAAACTGCTCCTGCGCCAGTGCGCACAATGATTCTAGAGCTCCCTAATGTGCCGCGTACGAACGACCATAGCATTTGCCCCATTGTGCTGTCTCGACAGGGCCTCAACGATGGTGGTGGCTTAAGGATGACATGTTTTTCTATCGGCCACAAAAATTATTACCGCTGTCCCTACTTATCACTGTCATGAACCGGTGCGAGGGAAGCGTGTCGCTCGTACGCGGAACGAGCGTGTCGCTCGTACGCGGAACGTTAGGTTGCACTAGAAGCACCGTGCGCACTGACGCGCAAACGGGTTCGTCACGTGGTATTTTTTTTTTTTTTTGATTTCGTGGGCATTTCTAATTCGCAGAAAAACACTAATACTAACAGATATAAAGTTCAAAACTCTATTTGGACGTTTAGCAAACCAATCTACAATTTTATCATTGAATTTTTTTTCATCTTAGTTCGTTCTGAAATGAGTTAATTAAACAGATCTAATTAAACAGTATTTGAGGACAGAAAAA